>NC_056741.1:576195299-576227799 GCF_019279795.1 Protopterus annectens | reverse complement strand
TCCACTGCTAATTATATATACTAACTCTGAGGTTGCAATACTTTGGAATAGAGAATTTCTTCCAGGTATTGTAATTTTGGAATTAGTATGTATCTCACACATTTGCAATTGCAGTTCCAAATATCAGAGTTATGGTTGTCAGATTTTCAATAGACACCATTCTGCAAGTATGTGGATGAGCTGTTGAGGTATTCCAGGTATCCAAGGCAAGTACAGTAATTTAGCCGGGGATCATTTCAGGATGAGCTCAGCACTACAGCATGCACACTTTATTCATTTCTTGGATCTCTGGGAAGTTGTCAACAGGAGAATATCTCTTCATGTTTTGTCCTGGCATCAGGTTATTCAAGAAATGTAGGTAAGGGAACTGGTTGTCCGTCCTCAGAATTCTTTTCCTCCTTTATTACAATAGCTTCCATTGCTGTCACACCTTGACTATATAAGCACATTTAATAAATAAAGCACAGAGACATGAAATGTGTTCTAACCTCAATGAGGTCTATATTCCAACTGTTTTCACTAGAAGCAAAGGTGTACTGCAAGATATACAAATCACTCTAGCTAGATTATAAATCTAAATAAAACAATAATATCCACTCTGTAGACCACCATGCCACACTGTATGTACGCAAAGCAACCAGATAAAATCCAAGCTGGTAAATAATCCAAACAAAGTTTAATCAAATCCAAATACAATAAAAATCTAGCTATATGGGCTAGTTTGTTAGAAAAATGAGGAAGGACCTGGCAATTGTTTTTAAATGCTAATGCATGGCCAGGCCTTAATGACAATTTATCCATAGCCCCCCCCCCTTTTTTTAAATGAAAGGCTCTTACTAGATAGGTTGATGTTTAATATATATTGGATTTTCAACATGTTTTGTTTTTATTTATCATGAAGGATGGAATGAGATGAAAATACATGCTGCAATGGGTAAATGTTATGATAATGGTTGTTTTTTTAGCTATAAATACAATTTTTTTAAGTATTTCTTGAAAATTTCATAAACAATTTGTGCATATATTGCCTGTTTTCTGTAAGATTGGTTTGAAAATATATTCAAGGGAAAGGGGAGGTTCTCAATTTAATTATGGGGGGGTCACATGACATTCCGATTAATTAATTACATGGTCTGTTGTTACTATAAAAATATGTTTTTTAGTATTTTTATTCATATCTGAGGAAGTTTTATTTTGTGATAAAATGAAAGAGATTATTGTAAATAATAATACATTGAAGTTTCGTATCTATTGCCTTCACTCTTATGGATTTTGGATGGTGAATGCTGTGCCTTGGCAGCCTAGCGGTTGTTGTGATTTTTAGTTGTTGTTTTTGAGTTTTGTATGTGAAGTTTTTTTATGTGGTTTACGAAGCTTTAGCCTCTTCATCACCCATGTTTTCCAAAGGAAACAGTATGGATAGTAATGGACTGCAACCACCAGTGGAGAATCTCATTCTACCTATTCAGCAGTTGTCTCAAACATAAGATATCTGTCACAGCAAAGGACTGGAGGTAATAGACCTGATACAGAGGTAAATAATTTGAGTTATAACCCTCCACAACTTATTAATAATATTACATTGACCTCAAATCCATGTTACCCCCATAATACCCCAGCTATTTTACCCATGAGACAACAGCATTAGTCGGATGATGTCCCAGTTTTAAAAGACTGGTTAATGACCAATATTGGTTTTAGTAATGCTGAGATTAGTGACAGAGAGGACATTCTCTGTAGTAAGACAAGTGAACTGCACTATAAGCTTCTGAAACTTAAGGCTCTTATAACTACATTTAATTTGGGGAGTGCTACTATTAGATGGATTCTTAAAAATTGGAGACTATTACACGAGGACAATGGGATATATGAAAAATTAGGAGAAACACCCATCATTATGTATAAGAAAGGTTTTAACTTAAAGAATTGGTTGGAGGGTAAGGATAGGACAGTTTGCACAAGTGCTATCATGAGCAGATGTGATAGATGTAAGTTATGTAAGCACATATTGATTTGGAGGGAAGCAATAATTAATGACAAAAAAATTTTGTTAAAGGCAGATACAACTGTGATACAACAGGGGTTGTCTACAGTGCAATATGTTAACTTTGTTATAATTTTTATGTGGAGAAAACAGAAAGTCGATTAAGTGACCGAATATATAAGCATATATGATATCAAAAAAGAAAAAATATCTAATGCGCTGATTAGTCATATTAAGGAGCATGCAGAACATTATTTTAATTTTATAATTTTGGATAAAGTGGAGAGAAATCCATGGGGGGGGGGGGCATGGGCTAATTTGTTAAAAAAATGAGAAATGACCTGGCAGTTGTTTTTAAATTTTAATGCATGGCTAGGCCTTAATGACAATTTATCCATAGCCCCCCTTTTGAAATTAAAGGTTCTTACTAGATAGGTTGATGTTTAATATATATTGGACTTTCAACATGCTTTGTTTTTTATTTATCATGAGGGATGGAATGGGATGAAAGTACATGCTGTGAGGGATAAATGATATGATTATGGTAGTTTTTTTTAGATAAAAATACATTTTTTTTAAGTATTTCTTGAAAAGTTCCCTAAAAAATGTGTGCATATATTGCTTCTTTTCTGTAAAGTCAGTTTGAAAATGTATTCAAGGGGAAGAGGAGGTTCACAATATAATTATGGGGGTGTGTGGTCACATGACATTTCAGTTAATTAATCACATAGTCTGTTTTTACTATATACATTTTTTTAGTAATTTTATTAATATCTGAGGAAGTTTTATTTTGTGATAAAATGAAAGCACTTATAAATAATAATAATAATAAACTGATGTTTTGTTTCTATTGCCTTCACTCTTACAGATTTTGGATAATGAATGCTGTGCCTTGGCAGCCTAGTGATTGGTGTGATTTTTAGTTTCTCATTTGGGAGTTTTGTACATTATAGAGTGGTTATCAAGTGCTGATAATTGCAAATACAAACATGGCACAAACATTGTCTACTTAGATGAAACAGTGGTAAGGATGGGTGTCACAAAATGTTTTTCTTCATCAGGAGGGATGCAGTTATAAGACTGCTCCTAACCATGTAGATAAACTCCCAGCAAAATTTGCAAGCCCCTAATAATGTTACATCAATGCATCACCACCACGTAAAAGGCAAAGCCCTACCAGCAGGCTGATTGCTTGTGTTTGCCTATGGTCTGACAGTTAAGAGCAAAAATCAGTCAGATACTCCAGTCCTGGGGTGTATATGCACATATGGTGTGTGTGTGTGTGTGTGTGTGTGTGTGTGTGTGTGTGTGTGTGTGTGTGTGTGTGTGTGTGTGTGTGTATGTGTGTGTGAGTGTTATATGTGAATGAAATTCAGACAGACAGAAAGGGATAGAGTAATGTGAGTGAATCTGTAGCTGACATGAATATGTCTTTGCTAGAAGGAAATGGATTTAAAAAACATTTCAAGCTTGACTACATAGTTTAAAAGACTAAAGCTGTAAGCTGCTAATTAGCTTCATCCTTAAACCTGGGTGTAATTTTCTCAATCCTCAGTACCTTCCCTACTTTCAGCTTTCATCTTTATCTACAGCCTTCCACTCCACCACTTTGTTATAAGTCAACACCAACCCACTGAATTACAGTCCTCTTGTATTAATACATGCTTCTTCCTGAAAATGTCACTGTTTCTATTCTTTACTGTCACTATCAATATCAATGAAGACGTAGGGGGCTAAAAGATTTATTTAAATACTTCCCAACAATTTTACTTGTATCTCTACATACACTCCTAACCTGCGTGACTTTTACCTTGTTACTTTCTCCATCACAAATGTACACACAAAATGTCAACCCTGGAAATATCATTTAGAGCTATAACACCAAAAGTATCTCCAATTTAAAAGTAGAATATTGTTAAAATTTCAAACAGACACAAACATTTTATCAGTATTCCTGCAAATCTTCAAGATAAACTCTTTGTTATTATTAAAGCACTTTTGAAAAATGGTTAGCTAAAGAATGACATGTCCTATTTAGTCTCAGAGACCAAATATGAAGATGCTGAAAAAGTTACTCCAAACACTAAAACATGCAATAGACTATTTTTACTATAAAACCAAAGAAGTAGTTAGGCAGCCCAAATCATCCTTCTCCCAATCCATAACTTCTAGACAAAGATAAATATTATTACTGGATGTTCTGCCAAACCTAATCCTGATATCATGAATATTATCCATGCCAACAATGACCACTCCCCATCCACTAATGACTTCCTTATAAACTACTTGCTGCTTCCCTCTGTACCTTTAACGAATTGTATCAGCTCCCCCATAAATTCTCCATTCCTAATGGGGACCCAATGGGGCCCCATTAGGGTCAGATAATTTTCACCCTTGGTTCATAAGACTCTGTAGAGGTTGAACCACACACTGTTCTTCACATCATCAACATGTTGCTCTTTCAGAACCCTAAGTCCATACAATGGAAAATGACTATTATTAAATCATTTCCCAGAGTAAAGAAACCAAATTCCACAGCTGTTTGTAGACTCCTAGCAATCCTCCCTACAGTATAAAAGATGATACAAAAAGTTTACATCCATCTGTCCTCCTACATAAAAGGTATAGAACCTTTTCCAGTCACCAGCATATCTTCTGGACCAGTCACAACACAATCACTATACTCTGGACTTCTACTGATGATGTCCTCATTAACACAGACAACACAACCATAGAATTCCCATATTTATAGATGTAAACCATCATTTGATATTTCTGATCAGACTCTTCTACATGACACCCTTTTATATGCAGGCCTTACAACAAAAGCAGCACTCTGCTTCAAAGAATATGTGCTAAATAGATTGTTTTATATACGAATTGGTATACCACTTTTAGACACCTGGTTCTGTAATCAATAAATCCCACAAAGTGCTGTCTGAGTTCCCCTTGCATTTTATGTTTTTATCAATAAACTTCCAATGGACTTTCAAAAACTGATAGTTATTCTCTATATTGATAATGTGGTTATCACCACCACCACCTTCCTTCAAAACCCATCTAGAGAGGTATATCCTGATTACAAAGTATGAAACTTCTGAATCACATAAAACATAGGTACAATGGTATTCAACACAACTTTCAACAGGGCCACTAAACTGGACAACAATCAACAGTTTTGACAACACTCAAGGTCTCCAGTATCTCAAAATCTGGCTTGAACAACTTTAGATTTAGATTATCATAATGAACCAAGAAAAGCAAATGCACCAACTCCTGTGCTGGCCCAAGAAAGTTTCCTACTTCCTATCCTCCAAAGGTAGAAGTGCAGTAGGTAAGGGTATTCTCCTAGCATAGTCTGAATGTGGGTTTGCAATAAAATCTGGTATTTCTCCAGGTCATTGCCAAATGAATCTGCAATTTCATCACCCTGTCCTTTCATCTTGAACCTCACTGCAATGTCCTGTCAAAGCCTAAGTGGCTATCAGTACAACAACGGGTAGATCTTCCGCTAGGATCTTTCCTCAATGCACTTTTAAAACTGGAGACTTTTCAATTTTTAGCAAGTAGCATATCTCTCAGGAAAAGTACATACTTATTTCAGACTCCTTCCTAGAAATGGCCCAACATTGCACATCCCCACAATAAGCAACACTGCAACAACCACAGTGCTACTACAGTGACTACAGTGTCTCACAATTAGTCCCCATACTCTGACAGCTATTGCTTGCATATGTCAAAAACACTGACTGTTTGTTTAAATGACTTGCTCCATCACACAGTGGGCAAATCAAAGTGGAAGGAATCAAATCTTGTGTCCTGGGCACAGGAAGAAGCTGTATGTTTTACTTTCTTCTTAGTGCTTCACTCAACTAGCCTTCAACAGAAGTAAATATTCATTCATATCCAAACCATCATGTTAAATAAAATTAATTAAACCTCAATTAATCATGTTAATATACCCATAAAGCTTATTACAAGTTTAAATAAACATATTCTGTATTCTGCTAAGGAAGGCTTAATTTAAAATGGAAAAACACTAAAACTAATTTATAATTTAAGTATTTAGAGTTGTACATGCATCAAGCAGTACATTATAACAAAAAAACAAAAATAATATTGAATTATATTGTATAAAATGTATTTCATTATACAATTCTCTTCTTGACTTTGTTATTACAGTTTGTACGCAATCATGGCACTCCCTGTTGGAGATTTGTGATTACTTCCAAGGCTACAGACAAGCTGTCAAATGGTATGCACCCCAAGGTATAGCTGATATCCTATGTGGGGATGCATACCATTTGACCAGGCTCCACCCCATTTAGGTTCCACTCCCTTAGCATTACAAAAAAATAAATAAATAAAATAAAATAAATTCCTTGGCATCCATGTGACATATTCCTCCCTATTTTTCTTCTTCAAGTAGGAAACGTGACCTCACTGGGATGCACTGAAAATGCATTTTTTTTCTGTAGAGGGAAAGATTACCTACTGAAAGGGACACAGCAGGATCTTGTTGCTCCCTGCAAGAAGCCAAAAGAGTCTACCGGGAATTAAGGACTGATATCAATGAAGAAGTAGGGGGATAAAATATTTATTTAAATACTTCCCAACAATTTTACTTGTATCTCTACATACACTCCTAACCTGCGTGACTTTTACCTTGTTACTTTCTCCATCACAAATGTACACACAAAATGTCAACCCCAAAAGTATCTCCAATTTAAAAGTAGAATATTGTTAAAATTTCAAACAGACACAAACATTTTATCAGTATTCCTGCAAATCTTCAAGATAAACTCTTTGTTATTATTAAAGCACTTTTGAAAAATGGTTAGTTAAAGAATGACATGTCCTATTTAGTCTCAGAGACCAAATATGAAGATGCTGAAAAAGTTACTCCAAACACTAAAACATGCAATAGACTATTTTTACTATAAAACCAAAGAAGTAGTTAGGAAGCCCAAATCATCCTTCTCCCAATCCATAACTTCTAGACAAAGATAAATATTATTACTGGATGTTCTGCCAAACCTAATCCTGATGTTATTAATATTATCCATGCCAACAATGACCACTCCCCATCCACTAATGACTTCCTTATAAACTACTTGCTGCTTCCCTCTGTACCTTTATCGAATTGTATCAGCTCCCCCATAAATTCCCCATTCCTAATGGGGACCCAATGGGGCCCCATTAGGGTCAGATAATCTTCACCCTTGGTTCATAAGACTCTGTAGAGGTTGAACCACACACTGTTCTTCACATCATCAACATGTTGCTCTTTCAGAACCCTAAGTCCATACGATGGAAAATGACTATTATTAAATCATTTCCCAGAGTAAAGAAACCAAATTCCACAGCTGTTTGTAGACTCCTAGCAATCCTCCCTACAGTATAAAAGATGATACAAAAAGTTTACATCCATCTGTTCTCCTACATAAAAGGTATAGAACCTTTTCCAGTCACCAGCATATCTTCTGGACCAGTCACAACACAATCACTATACTCTGGACTTCTACTGATGAATTTAAATTTTAAAGTGGAACCTGTGTGTTGAGAGACAGCCTTACAAGACTATCTGCAAATATATAGAGCTGAGTATATTTTTCTGTATTATTCTGTATTATAGAGCTAAATTGTTGCTTAGATATCTGTTGTCTTACTGTTCTGCAAATATACAGAGATCAGTATATATTTTTTTGGTTTTATAATTTGCACTCTGATTCCTCACATCTCTGTTGAAACTTTTCCCTACCCCCCTCCCTGTTCTTGGTTGTTGTTTAAAGTTGGTGGCTTTTGCAGTGCCCGCCCCACTGTAGATTTCATCTAGGACACTCCCCCTGTCCCATCTCTTTACCGCATTCTACCTAATAAACCCTTTCTGCACTTGCTTTTAGACCTTTTTAATTTAATTACATTTTTTCAAACTGTGTGTGGACTAATATTGCTACATACTCAAGTGTGCCAGCTTGCACTGCATGTGAATTGTTTTTACTACTGTTTTTGCTACTTTTCTGAAAAAAAAAATTGTAAGCCTGTTTCCTACCTTTCCTGTAATTAGTGTTCCAGATACAGATTTTCTGTATCCAGGACTATTTGTAAGCTTCTGAGCCCCCCAAGCCTTTCAGTGTTGGAGGGAAGCCATCTAGCTTATCAGTGGGACTTGTAAGTACTAGGTAACCTGTCTACCGCATAGGGAGTGGTTCTGGCCCAGAATTTGTAGTTATTGGCCATATGGGCGGTCTTCCATCTCTCTCAACTTTCTGATTTGAAGGCCTGCATTTGCACTTGTTTCGGTCCTGTAACTCCTGAGCCCATCTCATTTGCTCACTCAAAAAAAAACTTATCTGCTTTTACTGTATTTGTGTTTCTTCCTACTTTATTTTGCTTTTGCGTCATCTTAAAAGTACTCAATTGTGTTTATTACTGCTTGGTGTAACTCATTCTAAGCCTTTTAGTTTAAGCACTTGGGCTTCAGACCAGTTGTTTTACATTAAGAAGGTTTGTGGTCTGCACTGTAGTGGCAGAACAGGTAGCTTACATCCTTCTAAGTTGGGAACTGCTGATTGAGGGCTCAGTGTCTGTTATTCTAAAAGTGTATTAATTCTGGCTTAAACACTTGGGCTTCAGGCCAGTTATTTTACATTAAAAGGGTTCGTGGTCTGCACTCTTGTGGGAGGAGGGGCTGGACTCTGCCCTTCTGAGCTGGGAATTTCTGGTTAAAGGCTTATAGTGCCTGCATATTTAAACTGCTTCTTACTGAAATTGGTACACCTTGTTTGCTGTAGCATAGACTAGATCCAGGCCTGCTGAATCTAGCTTTGTTAGTATAACTTGAGCACTAATCCAGGCATTCTTTAAAGTATTCAATTGTATTTATTACTGCTTGGTAGTAACTTGATTAAAGTGTAACTATCATTCTAAGTCTTTTGGATTAAGCACTTGGGCTTCAGACCAGTTGTTTTACATTAGGAAGGTTTGTGGCCTGCACTGTGGTGGCAGAACAGGTAGCTTACATCCTTCTAAGTTGGGAACTGCTGATTGAGGGCTCAGTGTCTGTTATTCTAAAAGTATATTAATTCTGGTTTAAGCACTTGGGGTTCAGGCCAGTTGTTTACATTAAGAAGGTTTGTGGTTTGCACTGTAGTGGCAGAACAGGTAGCTTACATCCTTTTAAGTTGGGAACTGCTGATTGAGGGCTCAGTGTCTGTTATTCTAAAAGTGTATTAATTCTGGTTTAAGCTCTTGGGCTTCAGGCCAGTTATTTTATATTAAAAGGGTTCATGGTCTGCACTCTTGTGGGAGGAGAGGCTGACTCTGCCCTTCTGAGCTGGGAATTTCTGGTTAAAGGCTTATAGTGCCTGCATATTTGAACTGCTTCTTACTGAAATTGGTACACCTTGTTTGCTGTAGCATAGACTAGATCCAGGCCTGCTGAATCTAGCTTTGTTTGTATAACAAGCACTAACCCAGGCATTCTTTAAAGTATTCAATTGTATTTATTACTGCTTGGTAGTAACTTGATTAAAGTGTAGCTATCATTCTAAGTCTTTTGGATTAAGCACTTGGGCTTCAGACCCGTTGTTTTACATTAGGAAGGTTTGTGGCCTGCACTGTGGTGGCAGGACAGGTAGCTTACATCCTTCTAAGTTGGGAATTGCTGATTGAGGGCTCAGTGTCTGTTATTCTAAAAGTGTATTAGTTCTGGTTTAAGCACTTGGGCTTCAGGCCAGTTATTTTACATTAAGAAGGTTCATGGTCTGCACTCTTGTGGGAGGAGAGGCTGGACTCTGCTCTTCTGAGCTGGGAATTTCTGGTTAAAGGCTTATAGTGCCTGCATATTTGAACCGTTTCTTACTGAAATTGGTACACCTTGTTTGCTGTAGCATAGACTAGATCCAGGCCTGCTTAATCTAGCTTTGTTTGTATGCTTGTTGTTTGTTTGCTTGTTATTTCCCTAAAATGCTAATTCCACCTAAAACACGGCTTTTCAGCGCTTCTGTGGATCCCCAGTGATATCTGCATTGCTTACTGTACTTATTCCCTTGTTTTACTTGAAAGAAAGTTACTGTTTATCGTTTTTGCATTTAAGTTACCTGTAACACATTGCATTTAAGATACCTGGCACTTGCTCACTAAAGCAATTATAAAAGTCAGCACTAAAAAATTAAAGGCACTACACCCTCACAAACTCCCCTTGAGTACCTTGTTCCCCATTGGCCCTTTTTTTTCAATTATAAAGGAATTCCCAATACTATTCTAGCATGTCCAAAGGTCAGTTGTCAGTCTCCTCTCTGGTCCAGCTGGTGAATCTGGGAATCTTGAGGCAATGTTACAACTGCCTCATGTACACAGACAACCCTCTCCTCCTCCCAACAAATCCCAACACATGTGAGAGATGCAACCATATAGCCATACTGGAGGCTAAGCTCTCTCAACTCAGTACTGGCAAAACCAGTCTGGAGGAGAAGGAAACCACACTCACTACAATTCCAGTCTCACATAGACCTACCACGACAGCAAACCAAACACATAAACACACAAAAACATACTCGGAGGCTCTAAATAAAAATCTGCCTAAGCAGCAGAGACCTCCAAAGCAGACACCCAAGCAACCACTACCCCAAAACAAAACATGTGCAACACATAGCTCACAAAGCCAGTGTGTCGAACAGTCACAGCCCTTAAGGCTAAACAACACACCTGATACATTTGTAATAGGTGACTCTATCGTCAGGCACACTGACATCCCACTCACCAGGCTGAACAAGGAGAAGGTCACGGTGAGCTGCCTGTCGGGGGCTAGGATCCGCCACATAACACAAGCACTCAGGTCACTCCGAGGCAAGTACAAATATGACTCAGTCATTGTCCATGCTGGTGTGAATGACCTGAGATGTACCTCCCTGGACTACATGAAAAGAGACATAGAGGAGCTCTCTGAGCATGTAGCCCAGACCGGTATGACCCTGACCTTGAGTAGCATCTTACCCTCACCAAGAATGATGCCATAATATGAAGACAAGATGATCAATTTCAACAATTGGCTTAAGTATTGGTGTCATTCAAAGGGGATTCAATGCCTGTCAGCCTGGGATGACATGCTCGACAAGCCACAATGCTTCGCTAGGGACGGCTTGCACCTGTCACCCCTAGGCTTTCGGATATTGGCAAAGGCTCTTGCTACCCCCATAGTGCCTTTTTTAGGCAAGGCTCAAAAGACAAACCCACCTCCATAGGTATCACAAGGGATAAGAAACTAAGAGTAATGCTACTCAACGCCAGAAGTCTAAACCTCAAGATGCACGCACTCAAAACTCTCCTTAGCATGGAGAACATCGATATCTGTGCAGTAACAGAAACCTAGTTCAAGGCTCCCGAGAGCACCCCAGCACTACCAGGTTATACCTCATACCATGCTTTTCGGCCCCAAAACTTGGACTGAACCACAAAAGGAGTGGGAGTATCAATATTTGTCAAAGATACTCACACCTCCAGGTTGGTGGCACAGCACGAAGCATCAGAGACTATCCATGTGCAACTAACAGTGGGTAAAACTGCCTTCCAGTTTATAGCCTGCTACAGACCACCCTCCCAAACCCAGGAACCCCACTCGGCCTTCCTGAGAACACTGGAAAATATGAAGGTCTCTCCAAACACCATTACATTGGGCGACTTCAACTACCCAAACATAGACTGGGAGCATTACTCTAGCTCCAACCCCCTAGTCCAAAGGTTCCTAGAATTTATAAACTCAAATGCTATGAAACAACTTGTTACCACTCCCACAAGAGGGGAAAGCATACTGGACCCGATCATCACCAACATGGGGACTCTATGCTCCAGACCAGAAGTGTATCCCTCACTGGTAAGATCAGACCATAAACTAATCTCACTGGATATTCACATCCCGACTCCACCCCCTGGCCTGAAAACCACAGTGAAAAACTTCTCTAAAGCAAATTTCACACTCCTCAAAACCGAGGTGGAATCCTTCAAAGCCTGCGGACCTGTGGAAAATATGACCCAGACCGCAGAATCCTTTATAAACGCATTCTATGAACACCTTCAGGAATGCATGGATCACGCAAACCCAAATAAAACCAAGACACAATCCTCCAAAGGCAGACGTCCTGTCTGGTGGACCCCAGCCATAAACAAACTATACAATAGAAGGAGGAAGCTACTACATGACAGAGCAAAATCCCAAAAAGGGAAGGCATCTCTGATCAGTATTAGCAAAAAACTACGGGCGCTCATAAAATCGTCTAAGGCCAGCTTCAAGAGAAACATTGCACAGGACACTAAGGACAATCACAATGCTTTCTTTAGTTATGTTAGGAACCTGGGTGGGAATTCCCAGATATGCTCAGAATTAGT
Source organism: Protopterus annectens (assembly GCF_019279795.1). Taxonomy (NCBI): domain Eukaryota; kingdom Metazoa; phylum Chordata; order Ceratodontiformes; family Protopteridae; genus Protopterus; species Protopterus annectens. The sequence continues at coordinate 576,215,429 of NC_056741.1, read as the reverse complement.
CCAAAATGACAAAAAATACACAGAACCCACAGACATTGCCAACATCCTAGCTGACAGGTTCAGCGCAACCCCCCCCCTCTTCCCCACCAAAAGGGCAAATATCTATCCCAGCAGAGAGCTGCCCTCCTGACATCTCAGATGCTCAGGTAAGAGCTGCCCTCTCCAAAGCAAAAAAACACAGCATCAATGGGACCAGACGGTGTCCCGTCCTGCATCCTACATGAACTCCAAGAAGAGCTAAACCCAAACATAAAACAACTGTTCAATCTCAGCCTTACTACAGGATATGTACCCAAAGAGTGTCGTACAGCAACAGTGGTCCCTCTCCACAAAGGTGGTGCCTCAACGGATCCTGGAAACTATCGCCCCATAAGCCTGACTAGCTTGGTCTGCAAAGCTATGGAAAGGATCATCATGGACCTCATAAATAAAGATATTGGGGACCTACAGACACTGGATCCTACCCAGTTCGGCTTTGTTAAGGGCAGATCCTGCCTCTTAAACCCTGTTGATTTCTTTGAAACAGTCACCAAGGCCATTGATGAGGGGAAGGTGGTCCACACAGCCTACCTGGACCTCGCAAAAGCCTTCGATACAATACCACACTTGGGCATTATAGATAAGCTCACCAGCTTAAATATAAACCCCTATGTCACTAGATGGGTTGCAAACTGGCTCAAGGACAGAACCCACATGGTTAGAATTGCTGGAGCCATGTCAGACTCCAAACCAGTTACAAGTGGCATCCCACAAGGCTCAGTCCTGGAACCTCTCTTGTTCGGTATATATTTCTCGGAGGTACAGGCCAACATGGAAGGACTGTGGCTGACCAAGTTCACAGATGACTGCAAACTGGGTGCCATAATCGACTCTCCAGCCTACACAAGCATCCTCCAAAAGGGCCTCATAGAAACAGACAACTGGTGCCAGAGCCATGGCCTCAAGCTAAACACCAAAAAGTGTATAGTCATCCCCTTGGCAAAAACAGTGCTCACAAATTACCACATAGGTGGTAATCCATTAAGTACAGAAGAAGTAATTAGGGACCTGGGGACCCAAGTTGATAGCAATCTCTCATTTGACAACCACGTGGCAAAAGTGGTTAGAAAAACATTTTATATAGCCCACCTAATCATGAAGGGATTCACATCTAGATCAGGGGAGGTCATCGTGCCTCTTTACTCATCCCTCATTAGGCCCATAATTGAGTACAATGCCCCTTTTGGGATGTACCTTACCAGACACCTGCAGCAACTGGAAAGACCCCAAAAGTACCTCACCAAGAGTATCAAAGGGCTCAAACAGATGCCATATGCTGCCCGGTTAATGAAACTCCAGCTCTACTCAGTGGCATACCGCCTGCTCAGAGGTGATCTGTGCCTGACGTATAAAGCCATGTCCAACCCGGAATTAATGGACATGCTGCACCTCAGAAAATCCAAATCCCATCGAGCTACGTGCTCGAGAGACTTGAACCACAGCACTGAAATAAATAGGACATGCTGGAGGGACAGATTCATAACCCAGAGGCTCCCTTCACTCTAGAATAAAATCCCAGTCCAGGTTAGGCAGAGTCCCTCATTGACTCTCTTCAAGAGGAATCTTGATGAGTGGATGGGAGATTGTAGGTTTACCCCGGGAATCACTTCTGTGTCACTGTTAGACAGAGGCACAGTATACTAACCTCAAAAAAGGGCATATCAAAATTAATTTAAAATGGGTGGCAAAAGCCAAACACACTCTGGCTAGGCTTATAAATGCCCTAGGGCAGATAGCCTTGTATGAACCTATGGATCTATGAACCTATGATGTCCTCATTAACACAGACAACGCAACCATAGAATTCCCATATTTATAGATGTAAACCATCATTTGATATTTCTGATCAGACACTTCTACATGACACCCTTTTATATGCAGGCCTTACAACAAAAGCAGCACTCTGCTTCAAAGAATATGTGCTAAATAGATTGTTTTATATACGAATCGGTATACCACTTTTAGACACCTGGTTCTGTAATCAATAAATCCCACAAAGTGCTGTCTGAGTTCCCCTTGCATTTTATGTTTTTATCAGTAAACTTCCAATGGACTTTCAAAAACTGATAGTTATTCTCTATATTGATAACGTGGTTATGTGCAGATCTGCCCCACCAGCACCTTCCTTCAAAACCCAGCTAGATAGGTATATCCTGATTACAAAGTATGAAACTTCTGAATCACATAAAACATAAGTACAGTGGTATTCAACACAACTTTCAACAGGGCCACTAAACTGGACAACAATCAACAGTTTTGACAACACTCAAGGTCTCCAGTATCTCAAGATCTGGCTTGAACAACTTTAGATTTAGATTATCATAATGAACCAAGAAAAGCAAATGCACCAACTCCTGTTCTGGCCCAAGAACGTTTCCTACTTCCTATCCTCCAGAGGTAGAAGTGCAGTAGGTAAGGGTATTCTCCTAGCATAGTCTGAATGTGGGTTTGCAATAAAATCTGGTATTTCTCCAAGTCATTGTCAAATTAATCTGCAATTTCATCACCCTGTCCTTTCATCTTGAACCTCACTGCAATGTCCTGTCAAAGCCTAAGTGGCTATCAGTACAACGGGTAGATCTTCTGCTAGGATCTTTCCTCAATGCACTTTTAAAACTGGAGACTTTTCAATTCTCAGCAAGTAGCATATCTCTCAGGAAAAATACATACTTATTTCAGACTCCTTCCTAGAAATGGCCCAACATTGCACATCCCCACAATAAGCAACACTGCAACAACCACAGTGCTACTACAGTGACTACAGTGTCTCACAATTAGTCTCCATACTCTGACAGCTATTGCTTGCATATGTCAAAAACACTGACTCATATTTTAGAATTTTGAACTAATTGAAAAAAACTTTTTGATACAGATTAATGCAAATGATTTAATAATGCTGATGTAATGTGAGTTTGAAAGAAAAGCACAAAGGCTTCTTTTTCTAGGCCACCAGTATCATAAACCTTTCTACTCCTTTACTTGATCACTTTAAAGTACATTTATAAAGATATTTTTCCTCTATGACTTGCTTGTGTTGTAAAATCCTCCCCAAATCTAAAACTTTATATTTTTTTTACAATGGGTAAGGTCATTAACATTTTGTTTACTTTTTCTTTCCCTGTTGAACACGTGGTTACTTTATAGAATCCAGTCAGTCCAAACAATGCTTTTCTTATAAATGTAAAGCTGAATAACATTCTCCAACAGAATATTAATGTACAGGTAATTTCCAATAAAGAAGACACTGTTTCTCTGCAGTGCACCAAAGCACTGTGAAGTATTCATGAAAGAAAAATAATCTACCATAATCTTGTTTACATTTCCTAAATGCTGCTAACACACTGTGATTAGCATGAAAAAAATAATAATAATAATAATAATAATAATAATAATAATAATAATAATACTAAAATTGAAGTAAAAAGTAACTGCAGCAGCAGTTGTACAGGCCTGCCATTTTCCCTTCCCTCTCTAAATACTTACCTTAAAAAGCCACACTTAACAAGCATGGGAAAATGGCATAAAACAAACACAAAACAATTTAACAGATAGCCCATTTTCTAAGAGAAACAGTGTCCTCCAGGTTGGGTATTACTGAGAAATAATGGCTCTTAGAGTATTGGGGTGGCCTTCTGACTGCAGGGTTAGGCCACACAACACCCCTGGGTGATCTGAAAATTCCCTGCAATGCCCATCCTATTGGATAATATTGCTTGCCTAAACAATGTTAACATTTTTCTCAGAATGTTAGGATATATTATGCTGCATTATCCTTATGTGGCACCAGGGTTGCCAGACGTCCCTATTTGAGTGGGACTGTTCCGAGACCAGTAGCCCAATCCTGAGTCCTGCACTGCCTGTTAAAATCCTGGGAAAACAGCCTCTGCTTTGTGATTTTTGATTGGCTCGTATACCAGCATACAGGCCAATCATAAATCGCGAAGTGGAGCCACTTCTGTTCAATGTGAAATGGCAGGCTGTTCTAAACAGAAGAGGCTCTGCTGTGCAATTTTTGATTGGCTCGTATAGCAGCATAAGAGCCAATCAAAAATCACAAAGCGGAGCCACTTCTGTTTAATGCAGAAGTGAAAGACTTTTTTTTGGTCCCTACCTGTCACACATAAGGTTGTGTGGCACCTAAATGTTAACATGAATAAAAGATCTAAAATCAGGCCTTTTAGATTAGTGCAGTGCCATGATAAAACATTTAGATAAACTGAACAGTCAGTCAAACAAACAAACAAACAAATACATACATATATGTGTATCAGTAAGAAAATTAAACAGACAAAAACTCACAGGTCACTCTGTGAAACAGACCTTACAGTTGAGTAATTACCAAATAATTAATGTCTGCCATGGCTGCCATGAGTTTTGATTAAGTAGGGGGAGTGGAAGTGAAAAACAGTGTAGCAGCAGCTGCTAAGCAGAGAGGTGTGTTTGTCTCCCCATACCAAATTCATAACTGCTCTGGTCCTTCCTTCTGGTGCTTCTGTTACACAGAATGAGTACTTATTATAGATGAGAGCAAAACCCATAGCTTTTACCCTCTGTAGTACAGGAAAAATATGTCCCTATAAATGTAGTAATGTAGTCTATGCAGAGTAACATGAGAGTTAACTAATTAACTTGTAACACCATGCTTTTTTGTTTCAGACAGGAATGTTAACATTTCCAGGAAGATGCTGTTTTCTCAGGCAATTTTTTTCTGGTGTTTTGACAAGAAATGTCTGATAAGAAGCTGAATGTAAATTGGTTACTTTTAATGCTTTCATTTTGCAGCAGAGAAGCAGGAACGCAGCATGGGTCTAACTACATAACACTGGTCTGCCTCATGGGAGTCTGGACATGAAATGGAAGATATTGTGGGCAAATCAATCTTTTCTGCAGTTACAGAACTGAGCTCAAATTACAAGCCAGAGTAGAAGTGAATTAAATGTGGGAGACAAACACTCGCATGCACACACACATACAAACACACACACACACACACACACACACACACACACACACACACACACACACACACACACACACACACACACACACCTGGTAAAAATGAAATACACATGGCATTGCAGCTAACAGAATTCCTACAAAGCATTTTGAAATATGACTATCATTAAAATATTTCTTTTGCACAGCACAGTAAGAAGTAGAGATAGTGAACTGAAAAGCCAGTTTTTACTGTAAGACTGTTCCTACCTAAAGGCATTTCTCCATCCTCTTTGGTATTGTAGGTATGTATGGTCAGTATGCAACTTGTTTTTATATCTGGATAGAAGGAGGTCTAACATTTTTGACAATGTTACCTTTGTAAGGTGATTCACTTTAACGGATGATAGTACTTGCAGTGCATTAAAAGAGTTTAAGCCTCTTGCCATAGCAGTAAGTGGTCTGCATTAACGTACTGAAACTATATATATATATATATATATATATATATATATATATATATATATATATATATATGAAATTTCACTCAGCAGTTATGGTATCTAGTAAATATCATCATTTTATGTTACCCTCCCCTCCCCATGCAACATACCATGCTGAGGATAAAGCAAAAGAAATGTACTGCTAAGACACGAACATCGAATGTATGAAGCTTTGAGTGAGCTTAGTATGTTCACTTGACAGGCCTCAGTTTGATTTTCATATGATTCCCATAAATGCTGTCTGCATATTGATTTATTTGGAACCTGTCACTTAAGTTTTCCATGAAAATTACTTTTGAGGTTCTATCTGTACTTAGTAAATTGTAGTTATAAACTCTCCCTCCCCATAGTCAGGAAACTTTCTTTTCTATATGAGGTGGTTGTAAATTCCACTTACAGTTACAATGCAAGAAGCATCCTTGAGAATACCAGTTCAGAAAACCATGCAACATTGGTGTTACTCCATCTGAAAACAGTCAGCATTTGAGATCAGCACTCCCTCACTCATCTAATGAGCTCCCATTCTACATGTTTTTGATAGTCACTATCTGTTGAAAGGAGAAAGCAGATATGTCTTGCTAAGTTGTTGTTGTTGTGTCTTTCGGCTTTTCCCGGTTAGGGGTCGCCACAGCGGAACTCCTGTCCGCTAATGATTGGCAGTAGATTTTTACGTGCCAAGTTGCCAGCTCTGACGCACAAACTTCAACGAAGGTACGCTCATTCACGCATGTCTCCACACAGATGACGCTTTAGCTGAGAATCAAAACTGTATGCAAATTAAGTCTCACATGCACTAGGTACAGAGAAGAAGCGAAGGAAATTTTTTTATCAAACAAAAAGCATTTTAACAAACAAAAGAAGCTCTAATCAATGAAAGCATTGCTGTTGGTGCAACACTTACTGCCAAGATATCATCATGTACACATAGAGCCATAGTTATCAGTACACAGTAGTCTGTATGAGATGCAGTCAGTCTAGCTGTAGCCATTTCTTTGACTGACTGTAGATCAGAGACATTGTGCTGAATCACCTTTCAGGGACAGTGGAGTTTTGCCTTTTCTTCACTGTTGTGCAATCTCGGAGTAAGAATATATAACTTCAGGGCGTGTAAGGGGCTTGCCCCTGTGCAAAAAATGTTTCTGTGAATTGCTGAAAGGTGTTCTGGCATATTTTTTTCTATCTGTTGATAGTGAAAGAAATGACTGTCAGTAGATCAACATGAATCCATCTGTATTTCAGAGCTGCTATACCAATACAGGATAGAAGCAGCCTCCAGAATAAGGAAGCTTTAGAATCAGATTTCTAGGCTAACCAGAAGAACCATGTCAATATGCAAATGTTTCCTTATTGAATGTTTTCATATTTGCAGTGTGCTTGTATGACTATAAAGAATGTTTACTGTGTGTCTGCCCTTAACTGTTTCTAAAGCAGTTCTTCAGCCTAGTTGCCAACTGATTTGACAAGGATTATAACAGAAATTTACATTGTTTCATCAGCCATTCAAGTTTAACATTCACTTTCTTTGAGTAGGGTGACTACAAACAGTGTAGCTTCCTGCAGCAAGGATGCATTATCGATCGCTGTTGGTCATCCATTTATTTGTCTGAGTGTCATTTATGGGGGTAAGACAGTTAGATGTGGCTTAGAATATCTAGGCAAAAAGTTTTTTAATTGTTCCTTTTCCAATGATCTTCCAACAGCTGCATTACCATCATGCTTTGGGGAATGTTTCAGAAGGGAATAGTTGATTTGATCTGGCCATGCACAGACTGTATGGAAGCACAGATGGACCCCCATGCATGTATTTCTACTTATGTTAGTTAACTTTTAATTTGCAATGAACTAGGTTTACTCTGGGTGCTTGTTGAAAGTCCAAGGAAGGTAAATATAATCCTCAGAACAGTGAAAATTGAAGTGCAACTGAAGGAATTATAGTAAGTCTGAAATTGCAGTATCCTGGAATTTCCCCCCTTCGTCAAGTTATAGTAATCTCAGAGTTAATATATATTAGTAATGAAGTTGTGGGGACACTCATTCACGGGAGAGGTAAAGCCTTCCCTGCAAAAATATTTTAAAGGTATAAGAGTGAGTTTTAGAATTCACTATTATTTCTAAGGAATTGCAGGTTACGTTTTGAAGTGTCAGGACTTGCAGCATTTGGTCTTACACTTCTGATGGAGAACCATTCACTCCATGGGATACCTAAAATTAAGCAAAAGCTGTCATTTCTGTTTATGATATAACACTATGTATATTTTCATGAAGGACATTATTTTACTGCTGATGTTTTATTACTGGTTTTATTTTGATGGGGGTCTCTAGATTGCTGTTGTCAATCATCTCTGGAGATATTACATTAATTTCAGGATTTATACTGTATTTGTGGTATTGTGTTCCTAGTATGAACTGTACTACTCAGACCAATAGAGCAGCAACAGTGTCATAGTATCTGGGGAATAGGTGGGGCTACATCACAGCAGTTACTATAGCTCAAAGCGATACTTCAAAGTGTAGGTACTCCACCACTGAACTCTTGTCCTTTATCATGTGCATGGCTAGTAAAGTACAGTTGTGTACACTTACCATAAATGTAGATGTTCGAGTGTATTCATTGCAGTCATTACATTTGGGTAATCCTGCTGGCAGGTTGCCCTCAGTCAGCCTGAATTCCAAAGTCCTGGGTCCTGTGTCGGCTGCTGTCGCCCCTTCCCTGACATCAGGTTGTCAGGGGTATAAAAGATGAGGCCGATGCCATTTTCTTTAGTTTTTCTTGCCCCAGATGTCATGTGCCCCCTAAAAAGGTAGCCAAAATTTATATATATATAAATACATGTACCAATATAAACTATACCTTCATCTACAAGCAAATATACCACATAGGTTGTAGTAATCAGAGAAAGAAAGATAGGTTTCATCAGAAGAAAGGGGATGGTGGGTGGGTAACCTGGACTGCAACAGTGAATACACTCGAACATCTACATTTATGGTAAGTGTACACAAATGTACTATGTTCTTCGTGTTTCACTGTTGCAGTCATTACATTTGGGTAGAGTCCCAAAGCTATGGATAGGAGGCTGGAGCTAAACAGCATTAGGAGCGGCTATGAGGCCCTGCAGAACTGCAGTGGCAGAGCCTGCCCTGGATTTAGAGTAGAGTGGCAGATGATAGTGCTTTGTAAAGGTGTGCACTGAACTCCAAGTAGCAGCCTCTAAAATGTCCTTGGTTGGTACTCCCCTGAGAAAGACTGCTGAAGTGGCTGCAGCTCCGGTTGAATGTGGCCTAATGCCCTTAGGCACTGGCTTGCCATGGTGTAAGTAGCAGAAATGAATGCAGTGACCTATCCACTTTGAAATAGTCTGCTTTGAGATAGCCTTTCCTTGTTATCCTGCAGCATATGCCACTAGTAATTGCTCTGTCTTTCTGAAAACGTTAGTTCTGTCCAAGTAGAATCTAAGCTGTCTGTGTACGTCCAAAAAATGCAGAATTCTCTCCCCCTTGTTCTGTGGATTTGGATAAAAGGTTGGCAGATGAATAGTTTGGTTAAGAGCCACACTGGACACCACCTTAGGCATAAATGTTGGGTTTGTCCTCAGAAAGACCCTGTCTGGATAAAAAATTATAAAAGGTTCCACAGCCATGAGTGCCTGTAGCTCTGAAACTCATCTTGCAGAAGTTATTGCTAGGAGCAGAGCTGTTTTCCAAAATAAAAACTTTATATCAGCACTACCAGCTGGCTCAAACGGAGGCAGGGTGAGTTTTTCCAAGACATAGTTGAGGTCCCATGCAGGCATTGATGATCTCCTTGGAGGCCTTAAATTTTTGGCTCCTCTGAGGTACTGTTTTAATAATGGTTGAGAAAAGATTGATGGCTCTGTATTGTAATGAGCCGAAATGGCAGAGGCATGAATTTTAATAGATGAAAAAGATAGGCCTTTGTCCAGCATCTCAGTTAAGTATTGCAAAATCTAAGGAATATTTGGCACAGCTTTATCAGTTTCTTGTGCCTGGTTCCAAGCACAGAATCTCTTCCATTTTCCAGCATAAGATTTTCTAGTACTAGGCCTTCTGGCCTCCAAAATGACATCCATCACAGTTTTGCTGAGAGGTGTGTTTTGTATGACTACATTATCTGCCATGCTGCCAGGTTTAAAGTCCTGAATTGGCTGTGCAGGATCTGATTGTTTTGCTGGGACAGTAGATGAGGTATTTGAGGTAAGGTCCAAGGTGGGCATTGAGACAAGTTCTTTAGGACTGGAAACCAGTACTGGTGGGGCCAGTCTGGGGCAATCAATATCATTTTTGGCTTCTCCTGTCTGACCTTTAGGAGTACTTTAGGTAGGAGAGGCAGTGGGGGAAAGGCATATACTGATAGGAAAAGGTTTTTCCAGCTGAAAGATAGGGCGTCCACTTTCCATGCTTGTCTGTGATAAGTCCTTGTGCAAAATCTTTTTAGTTGGTAGTTGTGAGGGGAGGCAAATAGATCTTTGTCCAGGCATTCCCATCTCCTTGTTATCATGCTGAAGACTTGTGGATCCAGCTGCCACTCATGGGGATCCATGAGATTTCTGCTTAGTTAGTCTGCTAGAGTATTTTTCCTTCCTGGCAGGAATTGTGCCTGCAGATGTACTTGGTAAGTTAATGCTGTGTCCCACAAAGTCAAAGCTAGTCTGCAAAGGGGGTAAGAATGTGTGCCCTCCTGCTTGTTTATATACCACATGACCGTGGTGTTGTCTGTCTTTATCAGTAGTTGTCCTGAATGAAGTAGGTCCCCTGTCAGGGCATTCTGAACAGCTAGCATCTCTTTTTGATTGATATGTAGATGCATTTGGGTTGAGCACCATGTGCCCTGAATGCATCTTCCTGCCATGTGGGCCCCCCAGGCATAATCTGATGCATCCGTTGTTATTATCTGCCTGGCTGGGGGTAATGCGAATGGCTGTCCCTTGTTTTGATGACAAGCCTTTGCCCGCCATCGAAACTCCTGTTGTAGGCAGGGAATGAGAGTAATCATTGTTTCCAGGCTGTGGCAATGTTGAGTCCAAACACTTTTTAGGTACCATTGAAGTTTCCTCATATGCAGTCTTGCATGTGGAATTAGTAGGATGCAGGATGCCATGAAGCCCAAAGCCTGCAGAATTTTTCTTGCAGATAACTGGGCCTTTGTTGCCAACATTTTGAAATAGATAGTCAGTTGCCTTTGTTTGTCTGGCGTGAGATAAGCCATCTGGGCAGTTGTATTTAAGCTTGCACCCAGGAATATTATCTCTTGAGAGGGTACTAGTTTTGATTTCTTTTCATTGACTGTGTACCCTAGGCATGTTAGAAGTCTTTTCACAAATGCCAGATGCTGTAGAAGAATGTCCTTGTTCTCTGCTTGAATTAGGCAGTCATCCAAGTAAGGATATATTTGTATTCCTCTTTGTCTGCAGAATGCAATTACAGGTGCCAGGCACTTTGTAAAGACCCTGGGTGCAGTAGATAGGCCAAAGGACAGTGCAGAGAATTGGTAATGCATTGAGCCAACCTTGAATCTGAGGTATCTTCTGCATAACTGTCTGATTGGGACATGCAGGTATGCCTCTTTTAGGTCTAGAGTTACCAGCCAAGCGTTCTTGCCCAGCATGAGCAGAAGCTGCTGCAAAGTCATCATCTTGAATTTTGGTATATCCAGAAATGTGTTCAGAATAGATAGGTCCAATATTGGTCTCCAGGTCTTGTCCTTTCTGGGAACCAAGAACAGTCTTGAGTAAAATCCCTGTCCCTGCTCTTGCTCTGATACTTGTTGAATAGCCCCCATGTCCATGAGGGATGAGACTTGTTTTTGTGCCTCTGCCCATTAATTTTTTGGCAGATCTGGCCAGCCGTTTGTGTTTGGCAGGGTATGGAAATGGAACTTGTACCCTTGTGACACGATATTTAGAACCCACTTGTCCTGGGTTATAATGCTCCAATTTTGAGAAAAAAGTGCTAATTTTCCTCTTAAGGGTGCTGCCAGAAGATAAATGCTTGGTGCAGGCAGGGAAAAGTCATTGGGACTGTTTCCTGTATGGTTGTGATTTGTCTTTTCCAACTTTGGAGGTGAAAGCACCCCATTGCTTTGACCTGTAGGAACCTTGTGCCTGGGATCTGCCTCTAGGGCATCTGGATCTGCCCCTTTGTGGTCTGTCTGACACAGGAAAGGACCAGTTCTTTGTAGGCCAGTGTCTACTAAACCTAGGTGGCTGTACTTGTAAAAAATCTTTGACAGTTTGCATAGATTTAGCTTTGTCCTCCATTTTCTTTAACACCTCCTCTGCCTTAACACCAAACAAAGTATTATGCTGTAAAGGTGCATCTAATAATTTAACTTTAACATGATCAGGCACATTTTGTTCCTTTAACCAAGCATGCCTCCTAATTGCAGAACCCATAACTGTGGTCCTACAGGAGGCCTCCAAAGAATCAAAACCACATTGCAAAGTATGCTTTCCAACTTGTTCAGCTGCATGCAATAAATCCTGCATTTCCTTGTTTTCTGCACATTCAGAGTTTAATAACATTTTCTGTTTAAGCAATGCCATGACATGTTGCTGATATTTGACCATATGAATCTGACAGTTTAAGGCCCTTATAGCCAAGGTAGCAGATGTGTAAACCTTTTTCCCCATCTATCCAGTGCCCTAGAACCTCTGTCAGAGGGGGTAGGGTTTTTTGCAGCAGAAGTCTTAACTCCTTTGGGACCCTGTGAAATAGTTTCTGGGTCTGCAGCAGGGTTTTTAAAAAGGAATTTATGAGAGTCAGGAACCCTGTACTATCTGTCAGGCTTAACAGGAGCTGGAGGTAAGGAGTCAGGGGTAAGACTAGACTCCAAAAACACATTATCTACAATATCTAACACAGGTGGAATGGCTAGTGGTCTGTGTTGAGGTAGTAAAAGGAAATCCCTGAGCCTCTTTTTAGATTCTGAAAAATCTTGGCTCTCCCAGTGGAAATGCTCCCTCATGGTATGCAAGGTTTCCCCAAAAGAATAGTCCTCTGGAGGAGAAGCTGAAGGTATAGGTTCTTCAGCATCAGAATCCTCATAGGGGGGAAAAGAATATTCCTGATCAGAAGAGGAATCAGAAGAAATAGAAACCTGATCTGAAGATTCATAGTCAGTCTCTTGCCTAGGCCTCTTATCAGGAGGGGGATGGGAACCCCTGATCAAGGTAATTAAGTCTTCAGCCATTTTGAGCATCTTTTTTTTGGGCATAGAGGCCTGTCCATGTGCCTCTTGAGTTTGTTTCTTTGCTTTAGAAAGTGCTTTAGTCTTTGCCTTTGAAGCTAAGGTTGGTTTAATGTAAAGATGTTTAGGTCTGAATACACCCTCAGGAGCCGGTCCCTGCTCAGCGGCTCCGGACCCATCTGGAGGAATAGTATCCGAGGCTCCAATACCTTGATTTTCAAGTGGCATGGCCGACTCCACATGGGAGTCGGTAGCAGCCTGCGACTCTAAAGTAGCGGGCATCAGGGGCTGTGAAAGTGCCTCACTGAGAACCGGCGAACCGGTGACTGGCTTAGGAGAAGCTTCGTCGTCGGTTTTGGGCCTCGGTTGTCTATCTCTCTCCTTTTCTTTGCATTTTTTGTGAACTCCGGTAGTCGGATTGATATCCGACAACATTTGTGGATAATTAAACCGGCATCCAAAATAGTTAAAGCAAAATCATACCAACGCTTAATAGTGCAGAGGTTAAATATAGCACAAAACCGACAACCAGCAACGTTGTGATCAGGGCCTAGGCAAGGAATACAGTACGAATGAAAGTCCTTATGAAGTATTTGCTTTCCACAAGAAATACAATTATTAACTTTTTCTAACATTGGTCTGGAGCAAGAAAAAAGTTTCCCCAATGGGGTACTTAGCTTTATTGAAGACTTTGGATCTGAAACTCGTACACGAAAATCTCAGGAGTCGGCCGACCGGCACTTGCGAACTGCTTCTGCTTCGGGCACCGTGCGGCAAGAAAGACTAAAGAAAATGGCGTTGGCTGCATCTTTTATACCCTTAATGACCTGACATCAGGGAAGGGGTGACAGCAACTGACGTAGGACCCAGGGCTTTGGAATTCAGGCCGACTGAGGGCACCCTGCCAGCAGGATTACCCAAATGTAATGACTGCAATAGTGAAACACGAAGAACATCTGCATAAGAGTTACATCATTATCAAAACACAAAATACAACATACAACAAAATATAGATTAGAAATGAGGCATATAAAAATAAGATATGAATGCCAGTTGGTAATTTATGCAATTGATAAGAAATGTATTTTTAAACATATCAGAGGACACAGGTGTGAGGGAAGTAAGAACTCTGTGTTAAATTTTCAAAATTAGTTAACTGATACCAGGGACATAGCTAATGAGTTAGCTAGGACATTTTGTATGTGATATAATAAAACTTTAAAGCAAATACCAACTGATAAAAAAGTTATTGAGGTATAGTACCCCACTATATATCTCTGTCTAAATATAGATATAGATATAGATAGAGATATAGGGCTTGGGTTTTTAAAGCAATGAAATCAATATTAAGAAATAATCAACAGAGAAGTATGATAATGCGGATGGTTCCTTCTTGAATAAAACAAATGATTCTCTAACCCATACTAACTTCTCTGTTCAAGAAATCACTATCTGCTGTATATGTTCCACATCAGTGGAAATGTGCTTGTCTAATATCACTGTACAAGACAGGAGAATCTGACTTATGCAATAATTACTGACTAGGTCTAACAACTATTGCTGGTAAAACCTTTTAAGAGGTTCTGTTAAAATGTGTGTAGCATCAGGATAACCTTGAAAACATTGACATTTTCCCATTTAGATTCTGTGGTGGTTAATTTTGTGTGACAAACCAAATATCTTTTGTACAGTATAATAAAGCCAAACAGAACCAAATTCCAGTGCAGATTTTTTGTATCTTGATTTAACAAAAGTTTTTTATTTTGTGCCTATTTTTATTATTAAGGTACTGGAAGAAAATGAATGGAAGTATTACTAGAATATATGAATAACAAATTGTTTACATAGGAGAGCATCTGAAGTCCATATAGGTAAAGTTAAATCAGATCAATATAGCTCACTTTGTGGAGCATCTCGGAGGTAAGTTTTGGGCCCATATATTTTCTGTGCATATATGTTCAGCATGCCTAATTGATGGAAAGTGCTGGGTGTCTATGTTTGCAGAGGATTTCAAAACTGTACAACTTTAAAAGATCAGAAAGTACTCAAAAATGGTGGTGACTAATAAAATGGGCAAATAACTGCACTATGAAATTTAACAGCAAGTACGTATGATACTTCACTTATGAAAGGATCATACAGAGTATCCATATGGTATCGATAATGAACTGGTTTCCCCATGTACAACATATAAGGTTCTTGGGAATCATAATTAGTGATCTGAGGTTTGCAATGCATACTAGGCCACAGGCAAAAAAATATATAGAACAATTAAGATGTTGTTAAATGCATTGCTTCTAGAAGTAGTTCAGTAGTGATACCTGTATATAAAAGCATCATTACATCTCTGCTTGAATATGGAAGCATTTTTTTAAGTTACAGCCTTAGTGATATCAAAAGAGATGGAAAAAGCACAAAAGCACTTTAATAAAAATATACATAGAGTTAAAAATTTAAAATATGAAGTCAGAATTAAAATGCTGAACATATATTCAGTCCCCTATCATTTATAAAGAAGGGATTTAATTTGTATATATAAATATTTGCTTAACAAAACTTAGCAGTAGCCATAGGCATCTTGTTTGGAATATATAGAAATTTAACTACTGACAACAACATGCTAATGATTCCTAAGTTAAAAATAAGCCAAGTAGTATAAGCTCGTTCAGTTGTGGTGCCAGAAAACAGTGGAATAAGTTACCTCTGAAAATAAGCAAACAGAATGTCTATCAGTATTTAAAGAGTATGGATGACTGGTTTGGGGGAAGGCCCTGGGATTCAGAAATATTACAACCATGACTGTGGCCAACCTTTCTTTGTTAATTATATGTGTGCATTGAACCCCAATGCTTCCCAACAGTGAATGCAGCCAGGTGTTGTGTCACGAGCAGCTCATTAAATATCGTGGCTGCAGGTGCAGCAAGGACTGTGAGAAGGGTGTGAAGGACTATGGGACGGCAGCAGAGAAGAACAAGCAGCAGTATTGCTCGTTTGTTGAGCACAAGCCCTGAAGGTGCTCAGCACAATCTCATTCACACAGTTGTGGCAAAAAATTATGTGGCAGCCATACAGGGTCACAAAGCATGTGTGCTGATCTATTTTTGATGTAATGGCATATCCATAGATAAATTTTATATATATATATATAGATAGCTATAGATGTGTGTGTATATGTGTATATATATATATATATATATATATATATATATATATATATGTGTGTGTGTGTAGAGAATATAACTTGTGGAAGGTAGTAAGGGAAGTAACATTAAGTTAGGAGAGCAGAGAAGGTAGTCCATCCACACATCCAAGCATATAACAAAGGCAACACAAAAAATGTAGGTGATGACACATTTAGAGATGTGGAAGACAATGGAAGAGGGAGTATGAAATGCACAGATATAAATGTCAACTAAATGAAGATAAAAAATGTAAAATGATATATAATGGACGAGATAGACAAAAGTACCAATATATCAACCAAAAGCAATTACTACATCAGCAGAGTCTGATCACTGTACCTGTACTATAATGTAAATGTCAGGAAACATGCAGTCTACTGAAACAATCATGTGACTGTATACAGTCTCTATGGGGCATGAACCCACAACCCTCCCCACTTATAATAGTCAACACTCTTCATTTATAGAGCTACAAAAACAGTGAGGATGTATAAGGGAAAAGTACCCTGTATCAAGGAAATACATTTGCAAATTAAAGAAAAAAAAAAGCATACAACATTGAGTAGACCCAAACCTACAACCCTTCTCATTTACAGATTACAAAATACTTCTTTTACAGAAATGGTGAAGAAAATAATATCAGAGAAGTACACAGCAGTTAGTGATTACACATTATGAATGAAAGAAAAAAAAGACAAAAGAAAAACACATACAACCCTGAGGGGGCTAGAATCTGCAACCCTCTTCACTTACAGTGCATGTAGTACTTCATTTACAGGTTCAGCTACAGAAGCAGTGAGGTTAACAGCATCAGGAAACACACAGCAGTTGTTGTTTACACACTTTCAGAATGAGTGAAAAAAATGAAAGCATACAACTCTGAGGACACTGGAACCTGCAACCTTCCTTACTTACAGTGAGCAAAGTACTTCATTTATACGTTGAGCTAAAGAAGCAATGAGGACAAGAGCAGCAGGGAAGCACACAGTGGTTAGTGATTACACACTTGTAGAATGAAAGAATGACTGCCAACAACAACCCATCAGGACACCACCTCTGGGATCTCATCTATCATACACAGTTATTGCTGGCATTGTAATTCATTGCAGGGGGGAGTAGTCAAATCCTGATAGTTGTACCCTATGTAGTATGTGCAAACTGTTGCACAATGATGTTCAGCCCATGTATGTGACCAATGTTGGATGGGACCAAAGCATATTTAGATACACAACATAGCAGCCCAGCACTATGTTACACAGTGAGCAGCATCAGTTCTCATCTGTTGAAAATGGGCATCAATGATGTTCTTCACAACTCACTACTCACAAAATTATCACACAAGATAGGTGATTTGGTAGCCCTCAATGGAGATTTGTGAGTTTTTTTTTTACCAGATTAAAGGTTGGAAAGAAATGAAAAAGAGAATTAGGCAAAGGGTAGAATAGAAGGTGAGCATCTAAGGAATGAACAAGATGGAGGTGGGGAAAGTGGGGTAATTTTTTTTTTTTTTGGCACAGGTACCCATTTTTTATGAATAAAGAGAAGCCAGGTTGAAGAATAAAGCAAGGGACATCAGAAAAATGTAAGGGGGTTAGATTAGCTAGCAGGGGGAGACAAATGGTGAAGAATGGAGAACACAGTTGTGAAAGTGACATCAGGCAAACAGATGGAATACTGTATTAAGGAGAGGGTTGAATAACAAACAAGGGTGAACATGGACACAAAAGGAGGTGAACACCTGGATGGGGAATGGATGGTGTGTCTGCAGTTGCAGTGTCTGCCAGCTGTTATTCAGGGGGAGATTAGTGGTAGGTTACTTTACCTGAGTACAGTCACCACTGGGTCCTGTCTCAGAGGGTGGAAACAATACTGGATATTGATGCAACTCAGCAAGTCACCAGAGGAGGTTCTCCATCTGGCAGATTCAGGCACCTAACCTCCTGTCAATAATCTCCCTCTCTATGTCTCTCAGAAGTTGATGAGTGACAGAGTTGTCATGTCCACTGACACTGCTACTGGTGGGTACAGCTGTCTCAACATCCAGTGCATGGCTATCTGGAGTGAGTTGTTTAGGTAGGTCAGGAGGTATGAAGGTGACTGTGGCAGTCTGGGCCACAGATGTGCTGGGTGATTCTGGTGGTGGTAGTGGCGGTGGTGGTTCTGTACCTGCCACCTGTGGGGACCAACAGGCCTTGCCATAGAGATGGGTGCAGGTCATGATGTGCTGCATATAATAGTAAAATAGAATGAAAAAATAATAAACACAATAAATGTACGTGACAGAGAAGGACAGCAGCAAAGAGAGTGTGGTAAAGAGAAGTACAAATACAATGAAAAACGAAAGTTGATACATATTTCAACTATGATACACTTGAAAGTAATATACATGAAGAACCAAAAAGCATTTCACAATTTAACCAGGCTGTTCACATAAACAACTAATAGGAGGATCTGAACCAGCAGCTGCTACCTGCATTCTGACAGATAAACGATTAATGATTATTTAGACAAACTAACAAGGATCTCTCATGCGAGCTGCTGTAATGGTGCCTTAGACAAATGTACAATAATTTCACTCATGTTGTAAGCAGAGGAAACAACTATACAAAATGTCATTCGTACATATTTTTCTTAACTAATGCTGTAGTTGGTATAAAGAGATGGAAACCTCAACTGAAATATTTCATGATAACACAAATGGAAGGGGATTGAACCCACAGGCATCCTCACCACGTGGGAGCACAGACTTAACATCCAGACCCATTTCTCTAAGTATATGACAGGATGTATGCACAAATGCAGTAATAACATTCAACAGTCATAGCGCTACCTTTGACCTATGGCAGTTGTCACAGAAGTGACATGGATGTCTGAAAGGTATATTGTTTGGGAATGAATCTCTGCTACTGTTAATATTAAAAGTGGTACATATTTCACCTTCGTGCTCCAGTCTCCATCTCTGCTGCTGCTTCTTTACTTCAATTTCTTCAGTGGCTGTTGAGATAAGATGATTACTGTATAATATTTGTTGATGGCATTCAGTAGCTGTTTCTATGTGTCACTATAATATGTTAGACTTACAGTACGGCGGTAGTAACTACTGTTGAACTTCATTTTCCCAAATCTGTAGGTTAGGATTGTGGGGCCTCATGTCATTCTAATGGTGGTGACACTTTTCTCCCATTCATGGGATGCCAGTCACTCGAATGACAGCCTGGGCTAAACTATTTCAGGCTTCAGTCTTATACTGATGCCCTTTATAGCCCTTCTGCATGAGCCTCTGGCTGTAATCCTTATGGAGGTGGTCCAGAAATATTTTGACTCCTTAGATCACCTTTGCACTCTAAAAGGAGCACTACCTTCTCCTTCTCCAGCCATAATGTCCCACCTTGAAGAATCTTAGTCTACAATGGGAGAAAATTGGCATCCAAATCAGGTCTTTCATGTTCCATCTGCTGTGTAACAATTGGCATTGATAGGCACCTCATTTGCACAATGGATGGTGAGCTACAGTAATATAGATACTGTATTATTATGGTCAACAATGGTACTTTAAGGTGTGAAATGTAACATTTCTCTACCCCTTGTACGCTTGTAAAAAATGAGGCACTATACTGACTCCATTTAGAGATGGTTAAATGTGGAATTACAGTTCCCCTGGAACATTGTTGACAGCTGCAACTCAGAAGTTTGTGTGGCATTAAGTGCAATTGAGTGAGATACTTAGCAACAGGTTTTCTTATCACACAAATTGAGCAATTTAGAAACAATAAAGTATGCCGGCTTTTAAGTGCTACTGTCGTTGTTCATATTACTATAACATAAGTTGGACGATATTTTTAAATGTTTTGTGAGACTGTGTTAAGTGGGGTACTGCAATGGTAAAGCAAACACTAACTGCGGGATTCAGCAAACTTCTGTGCAGAAATAGCTTATTCCTGCATGGAAGGGACTGTTCCCATGCAGCACGGCAGCACACCATGTATATGTATGAAGGCATGCTGCCATGCTCTAAAATGGACACAGTTCTGTGTGCGAGCACAGGGGGTACACTAAATATGCCCCCTGTGCTCAGAAAGTGCTGTACAGCAGTTCTGAAGCTGTACTGGCATAATATTAGAGCTTAGCTCTAATATTATGCCAGTATTTCAGTGTCCGTGGACACTGAAATGCAAAATAGGGCATTTTAGTGTCCGCGGACACTGAAAAAAAAATGGCAGTAGGAAAGCAATACAGGGGGTGTCACAGCCTGTGACACACCCGCTGT
>NC_056741.1:576135299-576190299 GCF_019279795.1 Protopterus annectens | reverse complement strand
CTCAGCAGCACTATAGCTGGATATGCACAGCACCCACACCCCTCCCCTCATTACCAGTGAGCAGGTACATATTGCCTACTGAAAGGCAACAAATGCAGGTATCCATGGCACCTGATAACATCCCTGTCTGCATCCTACATGAACTCAGGCATGTGTACCCAGCAACATTACACACCATAGTCACAACAAGGCTTGGCACCATCCACACCACCTCCACATGGACGATGGCCAATGTCATCCCTCGACACAGATATGAATAAGCAGTACAGGAGTAGGAAATTAAGTAGGCCTCATGGGGGGAATATGACACCTTAGGGCCAGCTGTACAATGCACGCAGATACAATGCTGATATGTTACAGGAGTATGGTGTGCTTATGAGTAGTGACTACTTGTATTCAGTGTAGATGTGCAGGTTCTGTACATATGTTTGCCAAATGTATGAGGTCCTGTGATGTGTCTCCCTTGTTATGTCTTCCAGGTGCAATGTCGCATCAGCAAAGGTCAACATTCTCAGCGGCAAAGACAAATATAATCATAGAAGCCATACTACACAACCATGCCATAATGTTTTGCTGGAGCCAGCAACATCTGCAGGAGAGGACTGACCTATGGGATGACCTTGTCCACAGGGTAAATTATGTTGGCCTGCACGCATGTACATATGAACAACTCTGGCATCATGAAAGTGACCTCATACGCCATGCCTGACAAAGGGCTGCTGTGGTGGCCAGGGACCGCACAGCCACAGGCATGGGCCTGGCCTTGCAGCCACACTGGCAGCCACTGGGGAACTCCACAGGTACCATGGGACACCCATCCCAGTACAACAACAGAGTACAGACCCCCTACACATACTGGAGGGGGTTGACACCCAGACAATGGACAAGGAGTGTGCAGGTAAGGCCCCAATATAGATTACTAGATTAGTGTAGCAGACATACTTGTAATTGTAGAGTATCTACCTACATGTGTCAGGTCAGAATACAGTTGTGGATGGGGTTTTCTAATGCACAGATGTGCACATCTATGGTGAAGGACAGCAAATTGTGTAATATTGGGGGTTGTACTGTACATGTGCACACATGCTGCATCCATCCTGTACCAATGCCACTTGTGGGTCTGCTGACCATACTCCCCTCACACAACTACCTAGGTCCCTCCTGTCTGCCTGTGGGATGGCAGCCTGCAGCTGGTGAGTATGCAATTGTACTGTTGTAGTTTGCCAATACAAAGTTGACACTGGTATTACTGCTCAAAAATGTCCAACAACAACTCTATAACACACCAAACACTTTATTATAAAGCTTTTGGGTCTACACCCTTCATCAGTATAAAATAATCACATTCATCCAACATTTAAAAAGGAGATACAATTAGATCACATGCTTCAGCCAACCTATCACACTAAACAGTAATCAAATCTTAAAGAAAACATCAAATTAAATAAACTTCATAAAATACATTTCATAAATATATTCAATTTACCATAAACAATTATGCATAAAATCATGTATTAAAATATACATGTACATAAACCTATGCATAGATATATAAATCTATACATACATATACACATATACATAATTGTGTGCACTTATATATACACACACAGACTTAAGAGTAATGATGCACCTGCACCTATGTGTAGGAAATTAAGTGTTTTTTCACCTGTACTATGTCCTATTTTAACTGCTTATTCTAATATTGTTGAGCATGAGTTGCGTTTGTATTATAGGAGAAATAGCAAGAAGAGGTTATACAATACAACATATCTTGAACATATAGCGATAAAAGAGCTGCAAGCTTGTGACAACATAGTTATAAAACACAGTTGTTGTAATGGAGAAGGATGTATATTTTGCAAGTTTTAAAGAAATGCTGAATGAAGTAGGTACTTTTAAGAAAGTTTCTGTTGCTGAAGTACAAAGAATAATAACTGAGGTCAATATGGTAGTTTATGAATTGCAACTTAGTAATGATTTAAGTATAGAATTGTTTAATTATCTAAGTGTACCATGTCCAAGAATTCCCCAGATTTATGGTATTCCTAAAATACATAAGAGTTTTATTAATCCACCACTGAGACATATAGTCTCAGGTGGTGGATGGGTAATAGAACCCATTTCTAAATATCTACAAATTGTATTAGGAAAATATTTGGAAAGATGTTCTACTGCATTGAAGGATACTAATGATTTTTTTAAGTAATTTGTATAATTGGCAATTGAACTGTGTGCCAAAAGGGTATGTTATGGTATCTTTGGACATTACTTCGCTATTTACCATTATACCCAATACCTATGGACTCAGTGCTATTCGTGATTTTTTAAATAATGAAGTGAAAATGTATGGAAGGGAAATTGAGAATATCTGTACCCTCCTTGAAGCAGTACTGACACATAATGTTTTTATTTTTGATGAGGAGTCGTACTTGCAGCTTACTGGTGTATAACACGTATGCTAATTTAGTATTATATGAGTGGGAGAAAAGTGTGATATTAAGTAAGGTGAATCAATTGAATGAAAAAGTATTGTTTTATAAGAGATTTGTGGACAATTGTTTTATGATATGGGCTGGTTCCCTTAAGGAATTAGATAATTATGTGCAATATTTGAACATGTCCATTAAATTTTTAAAGTTTAAAATGGAGACATCAGACCATAGTATAAATTATTTAGATGTACATTTATTCAAGAATGGCGATAGATTAGAGTCCATGGTACATAGGGAAGAAGTAGATGCTTCAAGATATATAAACAGGGGTAGCATGCATGCCCCACATATTTTTAAAGGAATAGTGAAGGCACAGTTAATAAGAATGAGTAAACTGAATACTATTGAAAGTAGCTTTAGAGAGCAGGCTAGAATTATGTCTCAAGAGTTTGAGAGAAATGGTTATTCAAGACAGATTATAGATACAGCTTATGAAGAAGTAATAAAAGAAAGGGAAAATAAGTGCAAACCAATTTTGACTAGGGGATTGGAGAGATATGAAGAGTGCACACATAGGGATGATAACATAGTGAGATATCTTATTACATACAATTTAAATACAAAAAATGTGTGTAATATAATAGAGAAAAATTGGCCTATTTTATTAGCTATGCCTGAGGTAAGATCCTTAGTGGGGGATAAGCCAAGTTATGCATATAGGAATTCGGAAACATTGAAGCAAAAACTTTGTTATAAAGATTTTAAAGTAAAAAGTAAATGTGTAAGGAAGGCAATAGGAACAAGGAAATGTTACAATTGTTCCTGTTGTAGTGATTTATATGAAGGTGATGGTATATTTGTGCACCCTACAAGTGGAGAAGTTTTTGCTTTAGAAACTCTAACAACTTGCAATGTGGCACAAGTAGTGTATTTGGCTACATGTACATCATGTACATCATTCTATGTGGGTAAAACCACTAGAAAGTTAAGAGAGAGGATTGTAGAACATAAATCCGATATAAGAAGGAAAATATTAACAAATGCGTTAAGTAAACATATTATGGATAAGGGTGAAGAGCATAGGTTTAAATTTAGGGTAGTAAGTACAGTGGAAATAGGCATAAGGAGAGGTGATATGAATAATATATTAGAGCTAAAAGAGTTTGAGTGGATTATTAGGCTTCAGGCTGATGCAAATCCTGGTTTAAATAATGATGTTTGTTTAAAGCCTGTATTAATGAAAAAGTGAAGAGAGAAATTATAAGTTTGAGTTTGAAAATTTTTTGTGTATATATATATATATATATATATATATATATATATGTATATATATATATTTTTATATATATATATATATATATTTTTTTTTATATAAGTATGCTGCTACTTGAGTGCAATTTAGTTATTTAGTTTTAAATGTACATTCTGTATAGGTTTGAATATAAGTCTGTGTGTGTATATATATAAGTGCACACAATTATGTATATGTGTATATGTATGTATAGATTTATATATGTATGCATAGGTTTATGTACATGTATATTTTAATACATGATTTTATGCATAATTGTTTATGGTAAATTGAATATAATTATGAAATGTATTTTATGAAGTTTATTTAATTTGTTTTCTTTAAGATTTGATTACTGTTTAGTGTGATAGGTTGGCTGAAGCATGTGATCTAATTGTATCTCCTTTTTAAATGTTGGATGAATGTGATTATTTTATACTGATGAAGGGTGTAGACCCAAAAGCTTTATAATAAAGTGTTTGGTGTGTTATAGAGTTGTAGTTAGCCAATACCCCAGGCATGTGAAGGCCATGCAGTGTACCATTCACACAACTGTCACTTATAGCCATATTGCTTTATGTGCATGTTCACCTGTGTTGGGGTCAACTGCATTGGATCACAGTAGTCACCACAGGGGCCTATCTGATGAGAATGTATCATCCCTGTAGCATAACACATGGCCTGTCAGTGCGAGACTTCCGGACAAAGAGCAACACAATGGGTGGACAAACGGCCTAAGGTGGGGACACATGTGAAACATGACTGTCATATAGTGGATATAAACAGTATACACACCCCTGTTAAGATGCCAGGTGTTTGTGATGTCTATACAAATTGAGACCACAATATGTCAGTACTCATCTTTTCCAAACTGTAATGTGACCTATGACATGAACAATCCCCTGTACAAACAATCAATCTGTTGGCCACCAAATATGGAGTATACAAACCTCACAATATGCTGGATGCATATGTGTGCACACCCTTCAAAGAATATGTTATTGCAGCAGCTTGTGATTTACTGACAGCATACAGTCTGCTTGAGTACACAACAGCCATCAAGTAAAGGCACTCTAACACCAAAAAACAGTCTGTTATCAGTCAAGAGTGGGATACAACAACATTACAACAGCAGTGCATGCACCATGGAACACAACAGAGACAGTTGTCAAAAGGTGGAGTGAATATGGGACAATAGTGCTGTTGACAAGAACCTGATGTTCCTCCAAAAATTATGACAACACATGTCAAGACCTGGCCAGGGAGGTTGCCAGGGGACATACAGCAACACTGAGGAAGTTGCAGGAACCCCGTGCTAGTACTGGTGTTCTGTACTACCTGTGAGAATGCTCTCCTATATTCTGCATACATCTGGCCTATGGGGTAGGGTAGGTTCAGAAGATGGAAGCATATTCACACACCAGAAACAGCCAGGGGTGGATACAAATTGCAATATAGCACATCATGTCTCCCAAAGGCAAGTGTGAAACTGCATTATGGTATAATGAGACTAGGGATCAACCTCACAGCCACAATACCAACAGGTATGTGTGGTGCACAAGCAACACCTCTCATAACCTGAACACCAATATCCCCATGGTGCATCACACTGGTGGCAGCAGTCTGCTGTGGGGCTGCTGTTCCACAGACAGAACAGGGCCTGTAGTCACGGTGGTGGGAATTCTGAACATTTCCTAATAACACCCACTTCTGCCCAAAATCCATCAGGTGTCTGCAAGATCGCTGAGGATGAGGAGGTGTGTCAGCCTTCAACATGACAAAGAACTGCAGCATACATCCAAAGTTACCTAAGAATGACTCCACCTGAACACAAACATGGGTATGGATTGGCTCAGCCGAGCCTAAACCTACACCAAATAGAAAACCCCAGTGTGACCTGATGAGGGTTGTGCACATGAGCTGCCCTTGCATTCTGACAGTTGGGTGACCTTTGCATGGAAGAGTGGCCAAATAATGCCAAGTCAGGATGTACCATGCTGATAGACACCTTCACAAGAAGAGTGAATGCTGTAAGCCACTTACAAGGTGCTTCAACAACTTAGCATTTTAAGAGTGTGCACATGTATGCAATCAACATATTGTACATATTGCAGTCATCATATTTTACACTTATCACATGTGTTTGTTTATTGATTGGATTGCATAGGTCATATGTCACATGGAAGGTGAGTGCCATATTTGAATCCATTATTGTGGTCTCATCCTCTATATTACAAGAACATGGCATGTTAACAGGGTTGTGTACTCTTATCATATCCACTGTAAGCTTACAAGTCTGCTGTTGTAACAGGGAGTGTGTGACCATACATTCACTGCTCGTTTGCAGATCTGACACTCACATGTGTATCATTAATCAGTGATGTCACTCCTCAGATCATCCCACATATGTCACAGAGAAACACAGGAGTTATGAGAAATAGAGAAGATATATGAGCCAGACCGCTACACATCCTGTGAGGATATGTAAAGTTGTGAGGTATGTTCTGTAGTACTTGCCACTGTGCTATACAGGTGGACAGCAATGATGTGTACATGACTGCAGTCTGTGCTGGGGAATGGCCATCACACACTAACACTAATCACGTATCCCAGAGCCCTGTATTGTCAGTTACATGTTGTACAACTGGCTGCAATGCATGATGCTGACAGCCATGTGTCATGCATGTCACCATGTGGGTAATGTGTTGTCTGTGTAACACTTTTGTGCCACCTCACCTGTAAGTGTGTGTGTGTGTGTATATGTGTGTGTATGTACCAGCCAACATCAAAGTGCAGGTATTAATGTACATATGTTGTCTTCCTCTGACAGGTGGCAATGGGGTTTGTTGGTCCCCCTCTTGTAAAACAATGTCAATATATCTGCAGACTTTGCCAATGATGATAGGAATACTGAGGTACAGGTGGGGTTGTCAGGGGCTGAATTTGTGCCATTAGTTGGCATCCCACTCTTGTACACACCATCACTGCACACAGTGACAATGCCAACACATACCATCACCAGTGGCCACAGATGATGGACAGTTGGCAGGCGATGGTATTGAAAAGACTATTGTGGTGACTATGGCAGGTGTGAGTGTAGATTCTGGCCATAGCTATAGTGCAGGCAAGGTCTCACACAGGCAGATGGACGGGGTGCTTGCAGAAGGAACGCTGCTTGTCAGGCCACTGTTGCAAGTGCCACAGAAGTCATCAGACACATGTTCCAGGCTGTCATGGATGCACAGGCACATTGTGAATGCCACAACACACAAATACTCAGGGTGATGGATGTAACTCTCCCTGATGTATGTGGTGACATACATGACCTTGTTAGGTCCACACGTCAAAATACTGAGGTGTGGATCCAACCACAAATGAATCACCTTAGGAATCCACATCCCTCCCACCCCCCGCAAAGGTAACCACCATGACAAACACCTCCAAAGCTAACCTTGGGCTCCTTAAACCAGAGGTGGCTAAGTTCATGGCACCCATGCAAATGAAGAATAGTTGCATGACCACCAGATCATACACCAATGCACTGAATGAACACATGCACATATGCATAGATCTCGCCATGACCAATAGAACCAAGATGTTGTCCTCTAAAACAGGAAGCCAGTGTGGCTGTCCCCTGCCATACACAAACTCGACAACAGAACAAATAAACTGATGTGGAAAGAAGTGAAGTCCCAAGACTGGAACAACTCCTTTATCGCCCTCAACAAAAGGTTGAGATCACTCATCAAATCCTCTAAAGCTAGCTATGAAAGCAGAATTGCAGCGGATAAGAAAGACAAATACAAGGCCTTCAAGAGTTATGTGGATAATCTCCACGCCAATACCCACATGTGCTCTGAGCTACTGCACAGTGGTACCTCCTATACTGAGCCAACAGATGTTGCCAGTATACTGCCTGACAGATTCAGTGCCAACCTGACCCCTCTCACCCACCCCCAAAGAACCAATAATAATACCAGTAGATTGCCAGACACCCAGTATTACTGCTGCACAGGTTGAAATAGCACTGTCCAAGACCAGGAATACATCTTCTATGGGACCTGAGAATATCCCTGGCTGTGTTGTACATGAACTACAGAGTGACCTGGCACCACACCTGTGTGTCCTGTTCAATCACAGCCTCATCTCAGGCTTTGACCCTACCAAATGGTGCACTGCTACAATCATCCCTCTCCACAAAGTAGGAGTGACTACAGACCCTGGGAACTATCACTCCATTAGCCTGACGAGTCTGATATGCAAAGCTATGGAACACATCATCATGGACCTACAAAACAAGGATATAGGGGATATCCAAAGTCTGGATCCCACACAGTTTGGTTTTGTGGAGGGTAGATCATGCCTGCTCAACCTGGTCAACTTCTTTGAGTCAGTCACCAGAGCTGTGGATGATGTCAAGGTGGTCATACAGTCTACCTTGATCTGGCCAAGGCCTTTGATACCATTCCCCACTCTGGAATCATAGAAAACCCACTAAGGTAGGCATCAACCCCTATATCACTAGGTGGGTTGCAAACTGGCTCACACATAGACCCACGGTGTGAAAGTAGCTGACTCCAAGTCAGACTGACAACCAGTCACATGTGGGGTCCCACAGTGTTCGGTCCTGGGTCCTCCCCTGTTTGATATTTACTCCTCTGAAGTGCAGGCCATCACAAGGGTACTTTAGTTGACAAAGTTTGTAGATGATTGCATGTTGGGAGGTATTATTAACTACCCCAGTGATGTTGACAGCCAGCAGAAAGGCCTCACTGAGACCAACGTATGCTGTAACAAGCATGGCCTGAAGCTCAATGGGCAAATATGTGTCATCATCTCCTTTGGGCACAACTCAGTTTCCATAAATCACCACATCGATGGCAGTCCACTGAACACAGAACTTATTATAAGAGATCTGTGAACACAGGTTGACAGCAACCTCTCTTTGGACCACCATATTGCCACGGTGGGCAGACAGTCCTTCTATGTGGAACATCTGATTACTAATGGTTTTGCATCCAGGAAGTAGGGGATCATTGTCTTCCCCTTCCCTCATTAGGCCAATCATCGTATATAATGCCCCATTTGGCATGTACCTCAATGGACTCCCGCAACAACTGCAAAAGCCACAAACGTACCTCACAAAGATGATCCTAGGCCTGAAACAGTTGTCCTTTATGGACAGACTCAAAACACTCCAACTATTTTCTGTCTCATATCGCATACTTAGAGGTGATCTCTGCTTGCCCTATAAAGCCATGTCTGACCCAGCTCTGTTAGAAATGATGCATCCATGGATATCCCAATCCCTGTGCACCACATGCTCCAGAGACCTCAATCAACCTCATTACCACAATCAACAGAACATGCCAGAGGGACGGGTGCATAAACCAGGCACTGCCCATGCTATGGACTAAATGTCCCATGCATGTCAGACAGAGCACCTCACTGGCCTTCTTCAAGAGAACTTTTGCTGAATGGGTGGACAATAGAGAATTCACCCCAGGGACCACTGCAGTGGCTCTACTCCACAGAGGCACTGGGAAATAATGTCAGGTTAATCTTCTGGCTAGGCTTGTAAAGGCTCCATGGCCATTAGCCTAGTACACACCTATGAACCTAAACATCTGGATATCCCATAGACATCTGTACAGAGGACTGGAATGGCCTGCACAATGGTTTAACATGCTGCATGTGAGGCAGATGCCATTATCATGCTATATAAGGTAATGCCATCGGGAGGTGGCAAACAGGCATGGATGGTACACCAATCAAAATGCTATCAGCCAAACAGGATATGATCTTTGGCCAAAGGGACCATACAGTTGCCAGTACTGAGAATAGACCCCCTACCTGTCTAGTTATTTTGACAACAGTGTTACACAGTTATCAGATGTGCCACAGAGCTTACATGAGTTCTCCTTGTCCCAAGTAACTTCTAAGGTGAATGACACCAGTATGCCTAGTAAAGTAGGGTGATGGGACAATTACAGGGTGGCACACAAATCAAAATGATATAACCCACACAGTACATGATTCTCACATATACACACACACACACACACACACACACACACACACACACACACACACACACACACACACACACACTTGCCAGTATTGGGATTAGAACTCCTGCCTATCTAGTTATGTCTGCTACAGTGTTTTGCAGTTACTGCACACGCTACAAACCTTACTGAACTTTCACATGGCCAAAGCTGCTGATAACTGCACAGCTGAGGTAAAGTATTACAGGTGGCAGTAAGTTTGCCTTCTGTTCCACCCTTACATCATGCTAGTTCTTTCTGTCTTGCACTTCAAATGCCATTATGGCTTGTCACTTCACTAGGTTAATGTATCAATAAGTGTGGCACAGCTGGGAGCCGTCAGCAGTACTTGTTCATCACAGAAGTAGCCCCAGTACTTACTAGTTATGTCCACCCCTCCCAGCATGATTGCAGGGCAATTTTATGTGCTGTCACCTATTACCCTGGTGCACTTGTCCATTCTGAGGCACTTTTGCAACTACCTCATGTACACAGACAACCCTCCCCTCTAACCTCCAAACATTCAGACCTGTGGGAGTTACCCATATACCACTCAATGTGGACACATGCAGTCTCCATCAAAGACTGGACTAGCAGGTCAATTGGATAAGATCAACACCTGTACCACACCATGTGAAACACATAGCTCACCATGGCACCCACTTTGACAGCCATGACATACAGTGAAAAGCCACACACCCACCTTCACAGAGGCACTCAATGGACATTTACCCAAACAGCACAGACCAGCAAGACAGACACCCACTCAGACACCACAACATGGCACATGCCAAGGGACACATATTTAACCTACACAGTGTGCCCCTCAACCTAAGCTCCTAAGGCTAACCACCTTGAACAATACAGTGCTCATGGGTAACTAACTTCTGAGGCACACACATATCCCACTCACTAAGCTGAATATGGAGCAGGTAACAGCCAAATATCTATCACATGCCAGCATCCAACATATAACACAGCCAGTCATGGCACTCCACAACAACTATGAGTATCACTCTGTATCCATGTGGGTGTGAATGACCTGGGGCACACCTGTCTGGACTACATGACAGGAGACATGGTTGAATTCTCTGATTATATGGTTCAGGCAGGTGTGACAGTAGCCCTGAGCAGTATACCGTCATCACCTAGAATGATGCGGCGGTACTATCAGCAGATGATTGACTTGACTGCAACATTGGCTTACTTGTTTTGTGTCATTCTCAGGGGATCCAGTATCTCACTTTTCTTGGGATGACATGACTGACAGAACTCAATCCCCCAGATTCACGAAGCTCCGTGTTGGAATAGTGTTATTCTGACATGGAATGGTTTGTGTCCATGTAGAGCAGTAGTGTGCCTTGAATATTAATGAAGGTGTGCTGCTCAGCTCTTACACAAACACGGATCTGTTTACAAGCGTGGGGGGGGGTCTGAGAGCAGAGTTCTCACAATATACACTCCTCTTGCATGGAAGTCAACAGCAACAAGAGCGTGTGTCATATGTGTCCACAGACACTACTGTAAGTGTCCATGCATAAAAAAAACTGAAAAAAGTAAAACATTAAAGCACACATGATACATTCCCAAGTATGTAAGAGCAATATTTAAAATCTGTCTCTATTTGTTCCCTCCATCATTATATGCTTTCCCCAGAATGTGTCCAAGTACAAGGTAATGCAAAGCCCCTGTCATATAATTAATGTTCACACAGCCCCCCACATAGGTAATGGTGCAGAAAGCAATGTCCATACCCCTAGTAAAATAGTCAAAACACATTTTTTTTTTCATTTTATTCCCCCACTGCAATAACGTTTAAAGACTAGCAACAAAATAAGCAGCCCTTGTAGGTCTTGAACCCAGGACCCCACACACCATAGTCAAAATACTTAACCACTAAGCCATTTGAGATGTCTAATGTCATTATGTTTTTCCTAACATATGCACTCTGGTTATTAAACATTAATGGAAAATAAAGGTCAGTTGCAGGTTTTGAACCCATGAGCATGTATACTATAGTCAAAGCAATTAAGTAGCAAACCATGCAAGTTATAGTTTTATGTTTTTCCCCAACATATCATGCAGCCTGGTTATTTAACATTAATGGAAATAAAACTACCAGTCCCAATTCTACACCATAGTCAACACACTTAACCACTAAGCCATTTGTACTGCAGAATTTTATGATGTTTTTTCCAACATATCATGCAGGTTATTTAACATTAATGGAAAAAAATGTCAGTTCCAAGTCTTGAACCGAGGACCCCATATACTACAGTCAGAAAACATACCACTGCACCATCTGAGGTGTATGAATTGCTCTTGCTTTTTCAAACATATCATGCAATAGAGGCAAGCAACAATAGTGAGAAAGCTCTGTGGAAACATTCATGTGTTGTATATAGACATATATACATATCCATATATAAACATGTACATATATATCTATACCTATCTATCTCATAATTTGATATATTTGTAGAATGTTTTATATATATATATATATATATATATATGTGTGTGTGTGTGTGTGTGTATGTATATGTATATATATATATATATATAGTTTTATTTATTTTTATAATTATATATACATATATATATATATATATATATATATATATATATATATATATATATATATATATGTGTGTGTGTGTGTGTGTGTGTGTGTGAAACATATTTATGGAAACATAGCGATGCACACACACACACACACACACACACACACACACATATATATATATATATATATATATATATATATTTAAACATTTATATATATATATATATATATATATATATATATATATATATATATATATATATATATATATATATATATATATATATATACACATATATATATATAGAGAGAGAGAGTCATTCTAAGGGAATCCAGTATCTGTCTGCCTTGGATGACCTGAATGACAGACCTCGATGCTTTGCCAGAGGTGGCCTACATCTGTCACCCCTGGGCTTCTGGATACTGACCAAGGCTCTTGCCACCCCTATAGTGCCTTTTGTAGGTGGTGTTCCGAAGACCAAATTACCACCATAACAGCTACAAACAAATGCAATTTGAGAGTTATGCTGCTCAACATGAAAAGTCTAAATCTCAAAATGCACACACTCAAATCACTCCTTAAAATGAAGAACATCAACATTTGTGCTCTCCTCGAAGACCTGGTTCAAGGTAGCAGAAAGCACCCCTGCACTACCAGGCTATAACTCATTCTGCACCTTTCAGCCTCAGAATTTGGACTAAAGCTCCAAAGGCAGTGGTCTTTCTATATTCATAAAGGATGCACACACCTCCAGACTGGTAGCCCAACATAATGCATCTGAGATACCTCAGATGCAGCTAATATTGGGTAAGACAGTGATTCAGGCTGTAGCCTGCTGTAGGTCCACAACCATGTCCCAAGATGCACACTCCATGTTCCTAAGCACCTTGTTGAATATTAGGGTCCAAACTAACACTCTCATACTGGGCGACTTCAACTACCCCTCCATTAACTGGGAAAACTACTCATGTACCAATACACTTGCCCAACGCTTTCTGGAATTCATACATATATCTATCTATCTATCTATCTATATATATATATATATATATATATATATATATATATATATATATATATGTGTGTGTGTGTGTGTGTGTGTGTGTGTGTGTGTGTGTGTGTGTGTGTAGTCATATAACATGCAGTGCAGACATACCTCAGAATCATACATATCAACCTCTTAGTGCAAGACTAATGAACAAAGGCTGTACAAAGGGTAAGAAATGGGCTACATATATACAGACATAATCAGAATATTGCTGTCATAACTGAACAGTTGTACAGCACCAGGGACTGTAGCAGCAGAACTGTCTGAATGATATGAGCATGGGAATTGACATGTATGTCAGTCTTCACTGACATAAATCCTTGCATCATAACAGCATTACCCAGAGAAATGCAAATAAACTGTGTAACAGAAACAATGTATGGGCCAAACACCTGGACAGTCTTCAAACAGACTGGCAGTGGAGAGGTATGCTCACAACCCTTTAGTGCAATGAATCTGGAACAAGTCAGACAAAGTGGGGGGACAAAGGCATGACAATAGAAATATATCCAAATGATGTGAATAGATCAGCTGAAAAGGTTGTTGTAGTAACACTGTTCCTGCTAACATATATTGACAGAAATATCACCTTAGAGCATTTTATAGTTAATGTCCCTAAGCCAAAAGAAAGAGCCACCTTAACAGATACATGCATACATAATCTGAGGGTTGTGCTACTGTGCTGTGGAGATTCTATACATGAGTATTGAAGGCCTTGTGGTTGTCTTCACTATCTACTGCAATCATGTTTTCATAGCTACCTTTACAGGATTTAATGAGAGATCTCAACCTTTGGTTGAGGCTGATAAGGGAGTATTTCCAGTCTTGGGACTTGACCTTATTTTGCATCAATTTCCTCTTCTCTTGTAGAGTTTGTTTATGTCAGGGTACCACCAGATTGGCTGTATTGCATATGGCGAGATCTATGCATTTGTGTATGTGTTTGTACAGTGCATTGGCATAAGATTCTGCAGTCATGCAACTAGTCTCCATCTGCATAGGTACCATGCAATTAGCCATCTCTGTTTGTAAGTGCCCTGGTGTAGAGCAATGTTTGCCCATGTTAGTAATGACCAGGTCTAGGATGTTGCTACCTCTAGTGGGAGTAAGAGCGAGCATGTCCAGGGCATTGGAATTAATGAATTCCAGAAAGCATTAGACAAGTGTATTGGTACATGAGTAGTTTTTCCAATTAATGGTAGGGTAGTTGATATTGGCCAGTATGAGAGTGTTGGGTTGGAACCTAATATTCCCCATGGTGCTTAGGAATGAAGAGTGTGAGTCTTAGGCCATGTTTGTGGACCTACAGCAGGCTATGACCTGTATTGCTGTCTTACCTAATGTTAGCTGCACCAGAAGTATCTCAGATGCATTATGTTGTGCTAACAGTCTGTAGGCGTGTGCATCCATTATGAATATTGAAACACCACCACCTTTGCAGCTTCGGTCCAAGTTCTGGGCCAAACAGGTGTGGAATGAGTGATAGCCTGGTAGTGCAGGTGTGCTTCCTGCTGCCTTGAACCAGTTCTCTGTTACAGCACAAATGTTGATGTTCTGCAGTTTAAGGAGTGCTTTGAGTGAGTGCATTTTGAAATGTGGACCTCTAGTGTTGAGCAACATGATCCTCAGATTACATTTGTTTGTAGCTGTTACAGTGGTAATGTGGTCTTTGGAACACTGCCTAAAAACACCGCCATAGGGGTAGCAAGAGCCTTGGCCAGTATCTGGAAGCCCAGGGGTGACAGATGCAGGCCATCCCTGGCAAAGGATCATGGCCTGTCAAACATGTCATCCCAGGCACACAGATAGTGGATCCCCTTAGAAAGACACCAGACACTTAGCCAATTGTTGCAATCAATCATTTTCAGCTTGTACTGTGGTATCATTCTGGATGATGGTAGGATGCTGCTCAGGGCTAGGGCCATACCCGTCTGGGCTACATAGTTGGAGAGCTCCTCCATGTCTGTTTCCATATAGTCCAGGGAAGTATGTCTCAGGTCATTCACACCCACATGTACAATGACAGAGTCATATGTGTACCTGTTGTTGAGAGACCTCAGTCTGTGTGTTATGTGGCAGATCCTGGCACCTGACAGGCGGCTGACTGTCACTTTCCATTTTTCAACCTAGTGACTGGGACATCACTGTTCCTCACTATCAAGTCAATTATGCTTACTGTTTTGGCCATGCTGTTTTACATTAGGCACTTTGGTTGACTGGCACACTGTTTAGGAGACATATGTGTCTTGTAATTAGTGTTGTGTGGTAGTGGTGGAGTGCATGTCTGCCTTGGAGGTCTCTGCTGTTTGTGCAGCTTTTTATTGAGAGCCTCCACAAAGGTGGGTGTGTGGTTTGTGTTTTTATATGAAGGCAGTGCTGGTGTGTGTTCTGGAGGGCTATGTGTTCCATGTAGTGTGGTGCAAGTGTTGACCACCTCCTCTTGACCAACTATTCTGGTCTTGGCTGGAAAGTGTGTGGCTTCCAGTTTGAATATATAAGTGCATCTCTTGCAAGTCTGAGTGTAGAGAGGTAAGAGGTGAGGGTTGTCAGTGTACATAAGGCAGTTGCTACATTGCTTCAGGATGGCCATGTTCAGCAGGTTAATAGGTGAAAGCATAGAGAACTGCCCTGTAGACATGCCTGGAGGGGTGGCCATTAATAATAATTACTGGACTTATTTCCTCATAGTACGCTTTAGTGCTGTTAGCACTTTTGTGTGCTAAAATACTTGCTACAAGACATCTGGTAAAGTGCTAAAGTAATAAGCTATTGAAAGTGCAGGAGAGGAGAGAACTAGCATATCTAATTGACAAATTGAGGAGCAGACTTGGGCAACACTCAGAAGCTAACATACAGTCCTAGATACAGCAAATCTGTATCTGGACTAGACTAGTTACAGGAAAGGTAACTAATTAGTACTATTTTAATAGTCAAATGTCTGGTATATTATATTTGTCTCCATGGTAGTGTAGCTGGTGTACAATGGATATGTGAGTGCATATCACATGTGCAACCACCCATGTATACACGTGTCCCATACAGTATACTCACACCCCTTGCTACTGTAATGACAGCACATATAGGCATGTTATGTAAAGGAAATAATATACATCTGGCATGCAACAAAATATACAGCCCTTGGAGGTCTTGAACCCAGGAACCTATACACAATAGTCAAAACATGTAACTACTAAGCCATCTGAGCTGTACTATTTTATGATGTTTTTAACCATAGCATGCAATGCAGTCAGTTTATCATAGGGAAGGAAGACTGTGGAATCAGTAATGATTTAGTTGTCAATAACTTGCAGCACTGTCAGAGCCAAGAGCACCTTAGTACAATTCTGGACCACAAGAGATGAAGTTGGGGACCAGTCTATGGACATACAAACACATTGGTAATGATAAAAAGGGACCAATGTTGCTGACATTTGCTGCCCCTCCTACACAGTACAAATAAGTACACAGTACACTGCTACAAATTCAGGATAGGCCATACACAATGGCCAGACACACTGACCTCTTAGCAATATAACTAAAAAGACTGAAGATAGTAAAACAACAAACAGCCAGCCATCAATACACACAAATGTTTTGAGTGTGCTTTGCCATCAAGCATATTTGCCTTAAATACAGGAAACAATTGACATTTAATTACGTATGTTCTTAAACAGCCTCCAATAACACTCCTCAGTTAACCCCTAGGGAATACAGTATCAAATGATACAATGTAAATTGATTCTTCACATAACAATGGCTCTCTTATAAGTGTTTGATCAAACTGGGAAACAGAACTTTTCCAGAAAAGTACATTGTAACTCACTACAGTCCCCATGGTGAAATCTATGAAAAGTAACAGCTATAGAACATTCCTCCATGTAATAACTAATATTGCTCACATGTTTTAACAGACTGATTCTAAGGCATGTCCTACTATTCCGCAGACCCACCTCTTGACTGTACAGGGTTCTACATGGATTCTAAGGCATGTTGTTTTATTCCGCAGACCCATCTCTTGACTGTACAGGGTTCTACATGCTGTCCAGCTTTTGCACTCATATGTATGGCACCTAGCTCACTTAATGTGTCTTATTCCACAACATCACTGGGATGATAGCAGGAATGCAGCACTAAATATTGACAGACCATACCTATCAACCTTCTACTGCATGACAACTGGACAAAGCCTGTCATATAAGTGGTCAACTGAGGTGCAAACACAGGGCCATATTTGAAATAGTGCTGTTAAAACACTGAGAAAGTTGCTGGTGTTACAGGTTTGGTTGCAACATCTCTATTCTGAGGGATATGAAGTCAGAAACACAGATGGATGTTGCCATTTACTGGCAGCAATGACCAGAGTATGCCACTGATTTGCCAAGGACAACACCTGTCCAGGTAACACACCAAACATAACAGGAAAATCTCTGGCCATTATGTGGCTAGGCCTACATTTCAGAGCTATGCAGGCACATAACTTTGTCAGACTGAAATCCATGCGGAAGTATCATATACACACAAAGCCTGTAACACTAGCAGTATTCACACCATATAACAGCAATACTCACATTCGGTTCCTAAGTCTGTAACCTTCGCCACCATTTAATTGGCCTGTCTCCACAAGTCTTGTTGTAAGAGTTATTCCCACCTGCTGTGCGTAACACTCAGTAGCCATACACCTCCAGGATGTGTTCCTCACAGCCAAGGCAAAGGGACAATGCCCACATTAAGTACTCAATAATAGGAGTGTGTTGCTATGACATTGGCTATTGGAAGAACTACCCATCTGCTCTGCATGCAGTTAGCAAGTGGGCAACACCAATTGGTGCACAGGCCATCACCTGGTCAAGAGCATTACCTACAAAGGGCATGCAGACACCTATTCCAAACATCTGTCTACCAGTACTCCACGTTGAGAAAAAAAAGATGTGGTGCAACCTTCTGATACAACCTAGTGCAGTGTGAAATAATAAAAAGGTATGTGAAACAAGTCAGCATATAAATGAATGTAGTATGTGTTTTCTAATAATGGAATATAAGATTTTGAAATATATATGTCTGAGCAAGACTTGCTGTAGGTGATGTCCTGCTAAACAGCACCTATGGCAATAGCATCTGCCTCTCTCTGCTGTGACATAGAACATAGCACAGGACCCTAACTCACCCCAGGAAAGGACAGCTCACATATGACAAATGCTGGAGTGTCTGTCAAGCACTACTGACTGTGCCACTGCTAGGCCAGCTACAGGGATATTGTACATATCCATATGCTACCTGTGAATATGAGTATGATACATGTTTGTTGTGTAAATCTAAGAGAACTATATAGTGTGTATACACCTTCCATAGCCAGGGAACAGGCAAGATTCCACACATGTGGATGGACAGGGGTGCTCATAGGTGGACTGCTGCCCATCATGGCCCTGCCACAAGTGCCACAGCAGGTGTCACCAGACTCATGTTTTGGACTGTCATGGAGGCACAGGCACATGTCAAGTCTACCACTGGACATATTCTCAGAGTCACAAATGCAACTCTTCATGCTATGTGTGACAACATCCTTGATCTTGGAGATGCCCATCATTATTATGCTGAGTCATAGATAGATGGTTGGTTGAGATGGTGGCAATCATTGACTGTGGGATGTCTGTGCCGCAGCATGTGGTGAGAGTTAGGCATCAGCCATGTGGATGTAGGACAGCACATGTGCTGGGAGTACAATGTTGTAAAACTGTATACCATGGCCACATTTGTCACTTAAACACACAGTCACAATACTGATCTCACACACACAAACATACACAATTGGCATGACTGAGATTAGAACCACTACCTACTTAGGTCTTGCTATTAAACTGCTCTGCATTTATTGCACATGCCATGGAGAAAGTAGTTGAAGTGTGACCCACAGTTACTCTAAGGTGAACAACATCCACTGGCCTTGCACAGTATGGCAGTGGGAGATGTCCTGGGTGAGAATGGCCAGGAAATACTATCAGCTACAGAAATATACACAATGACCGACACATATACAGCCATACACACATTTGCCACATTTGCGGTTAGCAGTCCTGCCTATCTCATCATTCAGTCCATACTGTTACAGAGTTTTGGCACACAGCACATGCCTTATTGGGCTGAAGAGTGTCATCAGTTACCTGTATGGATGATGGTGACAGCAATCCTCATAAAGTGGACCTTGGGACATGTACTGGGGGTACCATGGTGTAAAAATATTACACCCAGCACCCCACCCACATTGGATATAATGCTCATTCATATCCATGATAATGCTATGACAAACCCCCAATCACACATTTACCACTAATGAGATTCAAACCTTTGCCTGCCTATCTAATTATTGCTATTAGACTAATATGATTTATTGCACTTACCACAGAGCTAGTAGGGTGAAGATTGTTTCATGGCTCTCCTAAGGTGAGCAACATCACCATCCCTTGTAATGTATGGCAATGTGCAGTGTATTTGGAGAATGGGGCCTCAGAATGCTGTCTCCTACAAATATGCACACTCACACATACTTGCAAACACATACACACACACACACACACACACACACACACACACACACACACACACACACACACACACACACACACACACACACTCACATTTTCCAGGATTCAGAGGGTAAACCACGCCTGTCTACTCATTGGCAGAACAGTGTTATGTTTTTACTGCAAGCTCAAGGTAGCCCATAAGGTGAAGGGTGTCACAAGGTACCTTTACAGTGCACTACAGCAGCAGCCCTTTCTAAGTATAGCAATGGGGGGTGTAGTGGGTGAGAAGGTCCACAAAGTATTTTCAACTACAAGTTTACAAACTCACAAACACTGTTATACTCAGTAATGCATACAGACACATTTGTCAGTACTGAGGTCCATGGGTGTGTACCAGGCTAATGTCAATGGAGATATAAGAAGAGTAGGGCATGTGAGTACACTGGTATCATGGCACCTGACATTTGTCAGCATGCCATCTATCAACTACTGCCGCTTGAGTGATTCCCAGTGTGACAGTTATATTCACCATCCACTCATCTGAATTTCTCTTGAAGACAGCCAGTGAGATGCTTTGATTGACATGTATGCAACATATATCGCATAATGTGGCCAGTGTCTGGGTTATGGACCTGTCCCCAAGTATGTTCTGTTGAATGTGGTAATGCGGTTGAGGTATCCATGTCATGTGCTGCATACAGATTGGGGTTTCCAAGCTGTGGCATTTGTAACACAGCTAGGCAGACATGGCATTGTCAGTCAAGCAGAGATTGCCTATAAGCAGCCACAATGTGACCGGGAACACTTGGAGGTTTCGGTCTCTTTCCATATCAGAAAGTTGTTTCATGCCTAGGGTCATATATGTCAGGTACACTTGCAGCCTACCCAGTTGTTGAGGGTGTCCACTGAGTTACATGGCAAATGGGTAATTGGACCTGCTGTGGACAGTAGTCTCTCTTTTGATAATCACATTGTCACTGTAGTCAGGAAATCCTTCTATGTGGCACACCTCATTACAAAAGGTTTCTCATCCAGAAAAAAAGAAGTCATTGTTCCTCTCTACTCATCACTCATTAGACCCATTATAGAGTACAACGCCCCTTTTGGTATGTACCTCAAGAAACATCTGCAACAACTGGAAAGGCTGCAGAAATACCTCACAAAGAGGATTACAGGCCTCAAACAGGTGCACTACGCAGACCGTCTCAAAAAACTCCAGCTTTACTCCATAGCATATCGCCTACTCAGAGATGATCTCTGCCTAACATACAAAGCTATGTCAAACCCAAAGCTGTTGGACATGCTCCACTTAAAGAAATCCTAAATCCCTCTGAGCTACATGCTCTTGGGACCTAAACCTTGTCACCACAATAAACAGAACATGCTGGAGGGATTGATTCCTATCCCAGAGACTTCCCATACTCTGGAATAAACTACCTATCTATATCAAACAAAGCTCCTCATTAGTACTCATCAAGAAAAATCTTGATGATTGGATGGGAAATAGGAAATTCACCTCGGGGACCACTTCTGTGGCTCTGCTCAACAGTGGCACAGGAAAATTATTTTCTTGGGTGGCAAAAGCCAGGATACCTTTTTGGCTGGGCTTGTATAGGCCTTAGGGCTGATAGCCTAGTACCTACCTATGAACATATGAACCTATGAGCAGAGGGAGACATTGACCTCTTCATTCCTGGATGACACACCCTTAGTTATGCAATGTGCCACATGGAAGGACTTTCTGTCCACAGTGGCAGTGTGGTGGTCAGAAGAGAGGTTGCTGTCAAGCTGTATTCACAGACCTCCTATAAGGACATCTGTCTCCATTGGACTACCACCGATGTGGTCATTTGTGGACAACACATTGATTCAGCATGGGATTGGGACACATTTCTTGACGCTGAGACTAAAGCCAGTGTTCTGACAACAGTTGGAGGTATCACTGGCGACTTTATGCAGGTTGTTAACATAATCTGGGGATGTAAACAGAGTCCACCAATTAGCAATTGTCTGAAAACATTGTTAGCTACAATTCATTCCTGTTAGGCTGGATATCAGAGCCACACACAACACACAAGACTGGACACAAGACAAGAACCTGTGGTACTCCACACGACTGTTTGTCAGTCTGGCACCACTCACGACTGTTTTGCAGTCTGACATGGAGTTCACTGCTTTTACACTGTGAGTTCCATCTGTGTGTCAGTTTACAGACCACTTAGTGACATAGGGATTAAGGAACAGATAAGTGTGTTTGCCTATGATTCCTGAGTGTGGAATTGTATCACAGGACTACAAGGGCCATATATCTTGTTTTGGACTCCATATTGTTCTATAGTAATATCACACGACAAACAGATTATGGGACTGAAGAGTGTCCACAGCTACCACAAAAGTGGGCCTTGTACAGTGGACATTTGGTAGTTTGCTGGGTGGACTACACAAAAGTGAAGCAAAACCCACCCCCCAATGGATATGGATCACAACGTTAACAACACAACCACAGACAGACACAGAGACACACTTGACAGGAATGAGATTCAAACCCCTACCTAACTAGTTTACTGCACTATAGTATTATGCATTTATCAGATGCACAATGGCACTTACATATTTGGGTACTGTCCAAAGGTATCTTTAAAGGTGAGTGACATAAGCAGCAGTGATAAAAGAGGGGAAGGGAAGTGTAGTAAGTGCCAATGACATCAAAATCGTGTCACTGCAACTAGACACTCACACAAACAAACTTTGACATTTGCTAGGACCATGATTAAAACTCCTACCTAACTAGTTTACTGCATTATAGTAGTGCACATTTATCAGATGTGCCACAAAGCTTACATATGTGAGAGCTGTCCAAAGGAATCTTTAAAGGTGAGTGACATCAGCAGCAGTGCTAAAGGAGGGCAATGTGAAATGGAGTGAGTGGGAATGGCCTCATAATCATTCACCTACAAACACACGCACAGACACACCTTTACATTTGACAGGACTGTGATTAGGATTGCTACATAAATAGTTATTGGTACTCTGCTGTTACACAGTTATCACAAGCACAACAGAACCTATAGGGCTGAGGGCTAACAAAAGGAATGTGTACAGTGACTGACTGTACGCATGTTCTGATATTGGGTAATGGGATGTGTATTGGGTGGGGATGGAGTAAAACAGTAATTATTTCACACACACACAGTTGCCAGGACCGAGATTCAAAACCCTACTTATGTACTTATTTAGTAAGTTATGCATTTATCACATGTGCTATTGAGCTTACTAATGCAAGGCTTGTCCAAAGGTACATCTAAGGTGACATACATCAGCAGATAGTGTAGAGTGAAACTGTGGGATGTGTACTGGGTGAGAAAGGCTTCATAATGGTATTGTCTCTCTCACTGTGTCTGTCTTTCCTATGTGTATGTGTGAATGTTTGAATTATTGTAGTATATTGGCCTTAGATATGTGTGCGTATCACACAAAACAGATGGATATTTACCACATATCTGCTAACTACAGCTGCCTGTGGTTTTCCTGTTCAATGTGTGTGTGTGTGTGTGTGTGTGTGTGTGTGTGTGTGTGTGTGTGTGTGTGTGTGTGTGTGTGTGTGTGTGAAGACCAAACAGTTTACATTTTGTTTTGCATGCATGGACATCTGCAAATAACAGATATCTATTGTCCACTGTAGTGTCAGACATGGGCTTTATTTCTCTTAGTGTAGGAGCATGCCCAGGATGACCTTCTATAATGAGTGTGGGGATCCATTCCAGGGAGAGTTGTACTCCAGTCCAGGGTTTTGTGTGCTACAGCTACACCTAGCAAGCTATTTTTGCAGGATATCTGTAGATAGGTTGCCAATATGGAGACACAGTCGGTCCAAACATGAGGGGATACTGTGTGTAAGTAAGTTTCCTATCACTGTCTGTGTTGCTTGTGTAACATGTTCTGTTTTAGCATAGGTTTTTGGACATATGTACTGTTTTACAGTGTAATGTATTGTGTCATCAACTACTGACATATTGTTTGCTCACAGTTGTTTACCAGGGAAATACAAGAGCAATGAAGCATAGACCAATATTGTGAGGAAAAGACTAGACATTGTGGCACAATCCTGCCATTGTGGAGGGATGGTTACATAGAATTGAGTGATGGGTTTGTGTAAATGGTCAAGCACCTTGGTGCTATGCTGGCAGGAGATTCCCTTCTTGTGCATTTCTCAACTTAACTGAATGACCATATCCTGCTGTGGACATATCTCTCAGCTGTACAGATTTGGCCAGGTTATCCAAAGGCATGACTCATATATCTGGTCAATTTCCCTTCACATTGTGGTTTACAAGCAGGTTTATGGTTATGCATTCATGGGTTTGCAGTCAGGAGGAAGTATGAGCAGACATTTGAGTTTCAGACTTCACACACTCCATGATATCCATGCTTTTATGCCCCCTCCTCTGTAATTCTATCCTCTTCCCAACAGTATGGGAGCAATATCTCAGATGCAGTTCTATAGTTTGATCTTTATCACAGCAGTATTTATGTCTTGGCCCACTGTACTTGCACTAGTACATGGAGAAGCATGCTACTGGCATTTGTCAGCATGGCCTTCCATTGTTTACTGCTTAATGCGTTATGTTGTTAGTACAAAACACACACTGTCAGCAGTCAGGAAATCTCAAAAAGGTTTTCTTGTGTAGTCGAACACAAATAGCAGCAACCAAAGAATTCAGCAATAAAATCCACTTTAATAGTAAAACTAAAAAAACACCGGATTGAGCGCTTTCATCCCCTGACCTTTGATTTCATCAGAATCAACATTCATTTAATTTGAACAAACTCATTTCCTTGTGCCAAATTGCAGAGCCATCTCTGGCCCTAATTTTTACTCAAATTTTAGTTCTGTCCATCTTTATTTCTCCTGAA
Source organism: Protopterus annectens (assembly GCF_019279795.1). Lineage (NCBI taxonomy): Eukaryota > Metazoa > Chordata > Ceratodontiformes > Protopteridae > Protopterus > Protopterus annectens. The sequence goes on along the minus strand of NC_056741.1, from coordinate 576,165,476 downwards.
TATCTGATGTGTTGTACTAGTGGTTTTGGTCAACACTGGTCGCTCCATTTTGTACATTTATGTGTTGTGTTGTTAGTTAGGACCCTATGACATTCCGAATTATGGCACTATGGGTGAAGCATATGATGGCACTATGGGTGAGCCATGGGCATTTGCCAAAGACCTGTAGGACACATGAGAGTGATGCAGGCCACTGCATTTTGTCACTCATATGTTACCAGGTTGCAAGCCAGCGGATTCCCCTGGGGTGACATGGGCAAGTGGGTGAGGTGTTCCTGGCAATCCTTCTAGTTCATAGTGATGCATCAGTCTGAATGTATGCAGGCTGCTGCATACGGCTAAGGATGCACCTGCATGGGACATCATTTCAGCATGCTGCATCCTGTGTGTATTCTATAAAAGAAGTGTGATGATTTGTAATCATTCCCAACAGCAAGGATATGACTGATGAAATACCTGTGGCTGCTGGGGGGGGGGGGTGGACTGAGTTCATGTGTGATATGGAAGCTTATGGCACCTGACTCATAGATATAACTGGGACCTTCTCCTTCTCCTGCCTTGTATGTGGACATCAGCAGTGTGTCATTACTTTACAACTGTGACTTTTGTGGCCTGCCAGTGATTGGGCAGACAACTCGTATTCCATATTAGAGGGACAACTAACATGATGCTAACCTCTATATTTAATTCCAAGCAGTTCAGAGTTACTTTCTAGGCACTGCATAGAGTACTTCCACCTGTGTATTGTTTCTTTTTTTTGCAATCTAATTTTTATTGCATTTTGTTAATGTACAAATACAAATACAGGTCATACAACAAAAGCACATAGGATCGAAATAAAGGAGGATACAGTTAGTAAATATTTGCTTGATATCATATAGGTTCAGCAAAAAATTGCAAGGGAAACAATTAACCTCCCATGTGCAAGTGTTTTAGAATTTAACATAGAATAGTGTAAGGGAGTATTGACAATTCAAGATATTGAATAATCATATGTAAGAGTATAAGATCGTAAACCCAATACCTATTTGCTTTAACTATCTACAATATGTACATTTGGCTGTCACTAAGTATGGAGGTGTTAGCATAAAGATTAGTTGTTTCTGCTGATACTAGGGTAGAGGAGCGTGGTAATAGGTTTCTATTTTGAGTTTTTAAGGGTTAGAGTGGAGTTGGGGATTTAAAATCAAAAAGCATTTAGACTAGGGTTAATTCTCCACCAGAAGTGGGGATATTAGGTAATAGGGAAATAGGGACATGGCCAGAGGAGTAAGAAGAGATAGAGGAGTTAAAGCGAGGAGCGTTATTATTTAAGAACTTCTATAAGGTTATTCCAGTATTTTTGGAAGTAGTTTATTCACCTGTGTACTGTTTCTATGTATGGACCCCTGTTCATAGCCTGTCCACCTTTGTGACAGTGACACATATTGACATTTGGACAGTGAGTCTGTACAACTAGTAACATAGGTGTAGCTGGGAAGCAGATTGGCTGGCACTGTAGATGTTGGAACATGGCCCTCTCAACCACAGTACTGTACCTAGGCCACTGAGACACAACATCCAGGCCTATATGCTGTCCACTTCCAGACAATATTAAACACACAGAAACAAATTGGCACACTGACCCCTGCATATAGTGGACATGCACCAATTATCATATTGATTGGGACAGCTCAGGCAATCTGTGCTCCACTGATAGAACTCTACAAACTTACATGTTACTGCCATTTATACGTGGGGTTGGGGGGCACACCTGGCAACTTTACACATTTGCACTGACTGCACTGGTATTTCAGTTATACTCTGTTTGCTTCCATTTAGTATTGTATTGTGCCCTATCTTGCAGAATGGAGGCATATCAGTAAAGTACACAAGTTAGATTGTAATGGCATACATTTCAGTTTCAGACTTCTTACTCTTCAGAACTATACTGCAACTGCCAGATCTGTTGTAGTATATCTGTGTAGGTCTGTAGGGGGGCTTTTCACCATTGCCAGCATTTGTGGAGCTTTGCCCGACCTTTCTTTCTGATCATCTACACCTGTCCTGCTGGGTGAGGCTGGGGGGGTGGGTATGGGAACGCTCATTGACATCCATGTGTGTGTCTTGTGGACACCCACAGTTAGTCAAGCCACCATGTGTACTGCAGTGGGAGTTGTCACCTTGAGTACTACTACCTAGTATGGGGACAACAGTATTTGTTATGGATTTCATGCTGTCCCATACAGCTGTCAGCTATCTGCTGCTATCCCATTTGGCTACCCAATTCCCTTGCATGATTGCATCCATAGCATAGATATAACTATCAGAACATACTACTCCATTAAGTAATTGATAGTAAGGGCCTCATAACCTTGTGCCTGGGGCAGTATTGAGGATGGTGCTGGAGGGTTGACTATGTGGGATGCACGCAGTAAACTCCCACTACATGGTAAAGCACAGGTAGTGTCATGTTTGGCATGCCTTTTACTGTATGTGGGAGTTGGAGAGAGGAATCAGTCCCTGGGTCCCTACAGTATCAGTGTGTGTACTATGCGATGCCTCTTTGACAAGGCACAGGCATACTGGGCATGCCTCTATCTGCCTCTAGGGGCAGGCTCAGGATGTTCCTCTTCCAAGTCCCTCTGTGCCTGTGGTGACCTTGGCAATGGTGGGGGGCTGTGTGGCCCCTCCCTGTGTTGTTCCTGCTGCAGCTGTTTCCACAGAATCATATTGTGTAGCATGGCACATTTGTCCACATGTAGCTGGAGAGTAATGCAAGGCCCCACCGGATATATCAAGGCAGCGGAACCGTGACTTGAGCATCCCAAACAAATGCTCTATAATGATCCTGGCTTTAGCATGTGCCTCTTTATGGCATTCTTGTTTGGGGGTGTGTGCATTTCTGATGGGTATCATCAGCCATGGCTTCAGTGTGTAGCCAGCATCCCCCACTAGGTGGCCATTTGGGATATCCCCCGGCAAACCCCTGATGCAGTTGTGAGCAATGTCAGATGTGGGAGTCATGATAGCTTCCAGGCTGCCAGCACACAGTTGCATGATAATGGCCTGGTGCATCACACATGACCTGGCAGTCAATGGAGGGGAAGCGCTTGCAGTTGATATAGACCCTAGCCCGCTCACCAGGTGGTGTTTTGATGTGTATGTGCGTGATGTCTATAGCACCCACTACCTCAGGTTGTTCTGCTATACAGCGGAAGTGATGCATTATGCTGGTCAATGCCTCATGAGTGCTGGGGAAATATATGTGCTCAGTGGCATGTGGTAGCATGGCATCCAGGAACTGGTGGTGTACTCTGGATACTGATGCCTGTGAGACCCCCATGATATCCCCAGTTGGTCTTTGGAAGGTACATGTGGCTAGGATTCCTAAGGCTACACATACCTTGGTATTGACTGGGATGGGTTGCCCTCTGTTGGATCTGGATCTGAGGCGAGGCCGGCACAGCTCAATGATTTGCTGTAAAATGTCCCTGTCCACCCTATAGTGCTCTACTATCTCCAGCTCATGTAGCCCGTGGTAGGTTACCCAGGGTCTGTACACTTTTTTTTTTTTTTTTTAAACATGTTTTTAATGTGTGCAAATGTATTGTGGAGCTTTTCTCCCTGGGCCTCCACTGAAAAGGGACCTGTGTCCAGTCAGATTTTTCCCAGTAAACAAATAAAAAAATAAAAATAACTACATAAATAAAAATACATTCTCCTTCTCCTCCTCACTGCGGGTTGGTTGTCAGCATTCGCCTCCCCAACACCCCCCACCAGTTGCACATACTGGTAAATCAAAGCACTAGCAGTCCCTAACACGTTTTGTGAGTTTAACATTTCCACACTTGTGTACACCAGTGGTGTAGTGTTTATGGGAAAAAACAGTCTGTAAGGTGTTTGCATAGTTTACAGTGGTGTGCTGGGCTGCTGCATGTGTAACTGGTTGATTCTGATACATTCTATCTGCCAGCTATACTAGTTCTCCTGGATTGCCTTCCTACTGCTGTTTCCCCTACATCCAGTCTGAAAAGTGTTTGCATAGTTTATTGTAGTGTGCTGGGCTGCTGCATGTGTATGGCTGATTCTGATACATTCCACCTGCCAGCATTGCTAGTGCTGCTATTTCCGTTTTTTTAATTTTTTTTTTTAAACCTGGTGCATGGCGCGCACACCTGTTTAAGCAAGGAAAACAGTGCTCAACAATATGGGACACACCCCCTTCCTTAGCTGTTGTTAGCTAAGGGCAAACATGGGCCACAGAGCTCCAATAAGCTTACAGCATGTATAACACACCCCCTTATGAGGTCATCCACCTCTTCTACTTGTACAATGGTGTTGCTGCACCTACACAGTTGGGTGCAAGCTAACACTGAGAGGAAATATGTCATTCAGTATCAATCCCCTCATTTCCATAAACCAGAATGCTAATTCATAGTTACTACACTCACACTGAGCCTTCCCCCTTAGCAACCACTATTCCCTGGTATTGTTGTCTTATGCATGCCATTGACTATTATGGCAAAATGCAGATTTGGGTATAAAAGTTTATTCCCCCCCCCCTTTTTTATTTTCATTACAAAACTTCAACTATACATAAAAAAAGGGAAAAACAAAATAAACTGTTTTAAGCAGGGGGGGCAAGGCTCCTGCACCCCCACGTGGGCACAACCCCCGCTACATAAATATAGAAACTTTGAGATCGCACTACATTGAACAAAACAGAAACTTCCGCTTATGGAGATTTCCATTGTAATGCTCGAACTTTTACAAATTCAAACTTATGGTCTTGACCGTATGAGGTTTGTACTTGTAAAAGTTAGACTACGTGATAGGAACCCCTATAAACCAAGCGAACACCTTGCAGACTGCATGTAGGGGAAACAGCAGGAGGAAGGCAATCCAGGAAAACTAGCATAGCTGGCAGGTGGAATGTATCAGAATAAGCCAAATACACATGCAGTAGCTCAGCACACTACTATAAACCATGCAAATACCTTGCAGACTGGATGTAGGGGAAACAGCAGGAGGAAGGCAATCCAGGAGAACTAGCATAGCTGGCACGTGGAATGTATCAGAATCAGCCAAATACACATGCAGCAGCCCAGCACACTACTATAAACCGTGCAAACACTTTGCAGACTGGATGTAGGTGAAACAGCAGGAGGAAGGCAATCCAGGAGAACTAGCATAGCTGGCAGGTAGAATGTATCAGAATAAGCCAAATACACATGCAGCAGCCCAGCACACTACTATAAACTATGCAAATACCTTTCAGTCTGTTTTTTCCCACAAACTCTACAACGCCGATAAACCTCAAAATTTGAGTAAACCTCAAAATGCATGCACTCGAGGCACTCCTCAGTATGGAGAAAATCAATATATGTGCAGTAACAGAAACCTGGTTTAAGGCTCCAGAGAGCACCACAGCACTACCAGGCTACAACTCATACCATACATTTAGTCCACAGAACCCAGACCGAAATACAAAAGGCAGGGGAGTATCCATATTCATCAAGGATACCCACACCTCCAGGTTAGTGGCACAGCTCGATGCTTCAGAGATTATCCACATGCAACTAACAACAGGAAAAACTGCAATTCAAATTGTAGCTTGCTACAGGTCACCCACCATGTCCCAGGACCCCCATTCTGCATTTCTGGAAACACTGGGTAACATAAAGGTCCTACCAAACACCCTAATATTGGGTGATTTCAACTACCCAAACATTAACTGGAAGAACTACTCAAGTACTAACTTCCTTGCCCAGCATTTCCTAGAATTTATAAACAAAAATGCCCTGGAACAACTGGTAAACACTCCCACCAGAGGTGACAGCATATTGGACCTGGTCATCACCAACATGGGTGACCTGTGTTCCACACCGGAGGTCAACCCCTCGCTGGTTAGATTTGATGATAAACAAATCACTTTGGATATCCACATTCCGCCCCCACCCCTGGACAAGGAAACCACAGTGAAAAACTTTTCAAAAGCAAACTTCACATTACTTAAGACGGAGGTGGAAAGTTTCAAAGCCCTCATGCTAAAGGATAACGCTGTCCAAGCTGCAAAATCCTTTACTAATGCATTCTATGGGCACCTACAAGAATGCATGGATCATGCTATCCCAAGCAAAACCAAGACTCACTCCTCCAAGAAAAGGAAACCAGTCTGGTGGACCCCTGCCATAAGCAAGCTATACAATAGAAGGAGGAAACTAGTACAGAAAAGAGTATAATCCCAAGAAGGGAAGACATCCCTGATCAGTATCAGCAAGAAACTACGATCTCTCATATAATCGTCCAAGGCGAGCTTTGAAAGGAAACTTGCCAAGGAACAAAAACCACGAACATGGAGATCACTGCAACCAAAAAACCATGAAAAACAGCAGAGATGTTCCAATGGACAAGGAAACACATAACTCAACAAAATTAGCGTACCAATTTATTACCGCTTTCATCAGAAACTGACTTCCTCAGAAACAAATCTTACCAAAAACACAAAAAAATTACCCCTTAAATACCCTAAATTTGGTGCCAAAAATCAATCAAGCAATTAGCATCTTTATACATCTTAATTAAAGCACATTATATGAAAAAACTCTCGGATATTACAAAAAATAAATAAACATATACAAAATATATAAATTGTACATATAAAAATACATATAAAAAATTAAATGTTTCCTTACTTTCAAGGACCTATATTTTAAAAAACATTTTATAGTAACCAAATAATTTAAGCCTGGTTTATTGTCAGCATCTAAGGTTATTTGCCAATAAGTTAATTTCTGTTCTAAAAAAAAATTTAAAGTCACCCCCTCTCAAATCTCTGTTCCCTATTTCCAATACAGAGAACTGAAATTTTTTATATTTACTACACTCCAAAGTATGCTTAAATAGGGCGCTATTACTATTCTTTATTTTAATATCGTAAAGATGTTCTCTTATACGATCCTTTAAGGCACGCATAGTCATTCCCACATAGTAGGCCTCACAACTGCTACATATTCCAATATAAACAACCCCTTCTGTTTTGCAATTTACATACCCAGGCACTTTAAAAGTCTGATCTATATGATTTAAAGCTATATATGGACCCTCCATAATGTATCTACAAAACTTACAGGTTCCACATTTATACATGCCCTTCTTATGGGTGTTAATTCTATTAAAAATTCTTGTAGACTTATCATTTTCTAATAATTTTTTGATACTTACTTGATTGCTATAAACAAAATTGGGTATTATTCCAAAGGCCTTAATTATATCACAATTACCCTCTAAAATTTTCCAATTTCTTTGCATTATGCCCTTAATAACTTGACTATCAACCATCATATCCAAATCCAGAGTAACTTTGGATTTATTGTTAGCCATCTTATTATTTAATACCAAAGGGAATCTTAAAATAGGTGGATAGTGGGACATCCTTTTATCAAAAATCTCTTTCTATAACAGATTTAAATATTCTCTATCATAGCCCCTATCTAAAAACATATTAGCAATGATCTGAAATTCTTCTAACACCTCAATGTCATCCGTCGTCATCCGAATAGCAAGGATATATTGTCCCTTAGGAATTTTCTTTTTCATAAAGGGGGGTGATTACTTTTATTGTGCAAATAACCATTTGTAAAGGTCTATTTCCTATGAATTCTGCTGTGAAATAATTTCATTTCTGAATCCCATCTTAAGGTTAGTTTTAGCACTTGAATTTGCTTATTCGTGATCAGCACTTGTTCAGAACTTGTAAGCACTAAATAACCTACTAATTACTACAGCACTCAACCTTCCTCATTACCTAGAGGAAAACAGTTTTGGTACTTACTTTCCTCACTTGCTTAGAGAAAAACAGCTCTTGTACTCACTTTCCTCACTTATCTAGAGGAAAATAGTTTTTTTATTCAGGCATGTCCAAGGGTCAGCTCCCAGTGTTCTCTCCTGTCTATCTGATGAATCTGGGCATCTTGGGGCAATGTAGAAATTGACTCGTACACAGACAACCCTGTCCTCCTACCACCCAACACTACAACCTCTGAGAGATGCACTTATCTAGCCAAACTGGAGGTAAAGCTTTCTCCAATCAAGACTGAACTTGACAGTCAAGAGGAGAAGGTAAACACTTGCACCACACCACACTCATCACATAGTCTCACTAAATCTACACCACCAAAATCCACACATAGAAACACAAAAACATTCACGGAGGCTCTCAATAATAATCTGCTCAAGCAGCAGAGACCTCCAAAGCAGAAATGCAAGCAACCTTCACCCACCCCCAACACAACCCAAATGACACATAGCCCACAGACTCAGTGTGCCACTCAACCACAGCCAATAAGGCAAAACAAAGTACCCAACACACTAGTCATAGGTGACTCTATAGTCAGGCACACTGATGTCCCACTCACCGGGCTAAACAAGGAGAAGGTTACTGTCAGCTGCCTGTCGGGTGCCAGGATCTGCCACATAACCCACGCACTCAGGTCACTCCACAACAAGTACAAATATGACTCTGTCATTGTCCATGTTGGTGTGAATGACCTGAGAACGTACCTCCCTGGACTACATGAAAAGAGACATGGAAGAGCCCTCTGATCTTGTAACCCAGGCAGGTATGACCCTAGCCCTGACCCAGAATGATGCCGCAGTACAAGGACAAAATGATTGACTTCAACAATTGGCTAAGCTTCTGGTGCCATTCTAAAGGGATCCAGTATCTGTCTGCCTGGGATGACATGGTCAACAGACCAAGATGCTTTGCCACAGATGGCCTGCACCTGTCACCCCTGGGATTCCGGATACTGGCTAAGGTTCTTGCCGCCCCTATAGTGCCCTTTTTAGACAAGGTTCAAATGACAAATTCACCACTGTAACAGGAACAGGCAAGCAAAAACTGAGGGTGATGCTACTCAATGCTAGAAGTCTAAATCTCAAAATGCACTCACTCGAGGCACTCCTTAAAATGGAGAACATTGATATCTCTGCAGTGACTGAAACCTGGTTCAAGGCTCCAGAGAGCACCCCTGCACTACCAGGCTATAATTCATACCACACTCTTTGGCCATGTAACCTGGACCGGAACACCAAAGGCAGAGGTGTGTCCATATTCATTAAGGATATCCACACCTCCAGGCTAGTTGCTCAGCATAATGCAACCAAGGTTATCCAAGTGCAACTAACTCTGGGCAAAACTGCAATCCAAATTGTGGCTTGCTACAGATCACCCACCATGCCCCAGGATTCACACTCCTCTTTTCTTGATGTACTGGAAATTATTAGGGTTCAACCAAACACCCTAATAATGGGTGATTTCAAGTACCCCACCATTAGCTGGGAAAACTACTCATGTACCAACTCCTTCACTCAACGCTTTCTGGAATTCATAAACTCCAATTCCCTGGATCAACTTATCCACACCCCCACCAGGGGTAACAATATCCTAGATCTAGTCATTACCAACATGAGTGACCAGTGTTCCACACCTGAAGTCAACGCCTTATTGGTCCGATCTGGCCATAAGCTAATTACCCTAGATATCCACATCCTGCCCCCACCCCCCATTAAGGAAACCATGGTAAATAATTTCTCCAAAGCCAACTTCATGCTTCTTAAGACAGAAGTGGTGAACTTCATGACACCCATGCAGATGGACAATACAGTTACAACTACTGAATCCTACATAATTGCACTTTACAAGCACTTACATGAGTGCATGGATCATGCTATCCCAAACAAAACCAAGACGCTATCCTACAATAAAAAGAAGACAATCTGGTGGTCCCCTGCCATAAACAAACTGTACAACAGAAGGAAGAAACTATTGCAAAAGAGAGTAAAATCCCATTAGTGGAGGAGCTCCCTGGTGAGCCTCAGTAAGAAGCTGAAATCCCTGATAAAATCCTCCAAAGATAGTTACGAAAACAAAATCGCCACTGATTCTAAAGACAACCACAAAGCATTCTATAGCTATGTCAAGAATCTCAATGGCAACACTCAGATCAGCTCTGAGTTACAGCACAATGGCACTAAATATACAGACCCAACTGATATTGCCAACATCCTGGCAGATAGGTTCAGTGCTAACTTTACCCCCCTCTCACCCCCTAAAGAGCCCATCTCTATACCAGAAGAATGCAAAGTTCCTGTAATCATGGCTGCACAGGTAAAAATCACACTCTCCAAAGCCAAGAACACAGCATCCATGGGATCTGACAACATCCCAAGCTGCGTTCTCCACGAACTACAGAATGAACTGGCACACCACCTAAGTACCATGTTCAATCATAGCCTCACCTCAGGCTTTGTGCCTGCTGAATGGCGCAGAGCGATGGTTATCCCACTCCACAAGGGGGAGCCACCACGGACCCCAGGAACTACCACCTCATTAGCCTGACGAGCCTGGTCTGTAAGGCCATGGAACGTATCATCATGAAACTTATAAACAAAGACATTGGTAATCTCCAAACTCTGGACCCCACCCAGTTTGGGTTTGTAAAAGGCAGATCATGTCTCCTAAACCTGATAGACTTCTTTGAAGCAGTCACCAAAGCCGTAGACAAGGGTAAGGTGGTTCACACAGCCTATCTAGATCTTGCCAAGGCTTTTGACACCATCTCCCACTCTGGGATTATAGATAAACTCACTAAACTAGGTATACATCCCTATGTCACAAGATAGGTTGCCAACTGGCTCACTGACAGAACCCACACTGTGAAAGTAGCAGACTCCAAATCCGATTTCAGACCAGTGACAAGTGGAGTACCATAGGGTTCAGTCCTGGGTCATCTCCTGTTTGGTATCTACTTCTCTGAAGTACAGGCTAACACAGAAGGTCTTTGGCTAACAAAGTTCACAGATGACTGCAAACTAGGAGTCATAATTGAAACTCCTAATGATGTGGACATCCTACAAAAGGGCCTCATTGAGACAGATGCCTGGTGTCAAAGCCATGGCCTCAAGCTCAATGCCAAAAAGTGCATTGTCATCCCTTTGCTAAAAACTCATGAACTACAACATAGGTGGTAGTATACTTAGCACCGAAAGTGTGATAAGAGACTTTGGGACACAGGTGGACAGTAGTCTCTCCTTTGATAATCACATTGCCACAGTGGTCAGGAAATACGTCTACGTGGCACACCTCATCACAAAAGGATTCTCATCCAGAAAAAAAGAGGTCATTGTTCCCCTCTACTCATCACTCATTAGACCCATTATAAAGTACAACACCCCTTTTGGTATGTACCACACAAGACATCTACAACAACTGGAAAGGCCGCAGAAATACCTCACAAAGAGGATTACCAGCCTCAAACAGATGCCCTACGCAGACCGTCTCAAAAAACTCCAGCTTTACTCCGTCGCATATCGCCTACTCAGAGGTGATGTCTGCCTAACATACAAAGCTATGTCAAACCCAGAGCTGTTGGACATGCTCCACTTAAAGAAATCCCAATCCTTCCGAGCTACATGCTCTAGGGACCTAAACCTTGTCACCACAATAAACAGAACATGCCGGAGGGATAGATTCCTGTCTCAGAGACTTCCCATATTCTGGAATAAACTACCTATCTATATCAAACAAAGCTCCTCATTAGCACTCTTCAAGAAAAATCTTGATGATTGGATGGGAAATAGGAAATTCACCCCAGGGATCACCTCTGTGGGTCTGCTCGACAGTGGCACAGGAAAATAATTTTCTTGGGTGGCAAAAGCCAGGGTACCTTTTTTGGTTGGGCTTCTATAGGCCCCAGGGCTGATAACCTAGTACCTACCTATGAACCTAAAAAAATTCACAATATGTCCACTTGTTCCAATGGTAAATTTCAAATACCCTGACATAGAATTCATATCAGCAACAATTTCTTTGATAATAGAATTCGTCCCTTCTAAAATAAAAAAACAAATTGTCTACAAATCTAACATAAAAAAGGACTTTATATTTAATGGCCAATTCAGCCAAAACAGTGTATTCCCAATCAGCCAAAACTATATTGGCATAAGAGGGTGCTGCTGGGGAACCCATTGCCGCTCCCCTTAACTCATTCCCTCCAGTACAGTTGTTTTGAGTGTGTACCTTTAACTCCCAGTGGGCGTGGCGTGAGCCTTTAAAAAATGAAGTTATCACCTTACAGTTCTAACAAATACTCACCGACAGGTCATATTTTAATGTAACTGTGTTTGCCATCATGTATGCTTCAAGATAAAACATTCTGATACCTTGTATGTAGCATGGTTTTGGAATTAGTAATGCAAACATGAACAAGCAATATCTGAAACCTAGAGGCGCAGTAGGAGGTAACTGCAGATGCACCTGGAGGTGTCACTCGGATGTTCATACGTTCATAGGTAAGTACTAGGCTATCTGCCCAAGGGCATTTATAAGCCTAGCCAGAATGTGTTGGCTTTCGCCACCCCCTTAGATTAGTTCCCTATGCCTCTGTCCAGCAGAACCATCAGTTCCCTTTGCCATTGTCCAGCAGAGCCATTAGTTTCCTGTGCCACTGTCCAGCAGAGCCAGTGCAGTGATCCCTGGGGTAAATTTTCTGTTTCCCATCCACCCGTCAAGGTTTCTCTTGAAGGGTGTTAGTGAGGGGCTCTGCCTGATGTATATTGGAATCCTGTTCCAAAGCATGGGGAGTCTCTGGGATAGGAATCTATCCCTCCAGCATGTCCTATTTATCATTGTGGTGAGTTTTAAATCTCTAGAGCGTGTGGCTCTCTGGGATTTGTTTTTTTGTTAGCTGGAGCATGTCCATCAATTCTGGGTTGGACATGGCCTTGTATGTCAAGCAGAGATCACCTCTGAGTAAGCGGTATGCAACTGAGCACAGCTGGAGTTTCTTGAGTCGGGCTGCATAGGGCATCTGTTTGAGGCCAGTAATCCTCTTGGTGAAGTACTTTTATGGACTTTCCAGCTGTTGCAGGTGTCTTGTAAGGTACATCCCAAATGGGGCATTGTATTCTATGATGGGTCTAATGAGGGATGAGTAGAGAGGCACAATAACCTCTTTTGTTCTAGATGTGAACCTTTTTGTGATTAGGTGGGCCACATAGAAGGATTTTCTAACCACCTTGGCAATATGATTATCAAAGGAGAGATTACTATCTCCTTGGGTCCCCAGATCCCTTATTACATTTTCTGTATTTAGGGGACTACCACATATGTGGTAGTTCGCGGGTATTTTGTTTTTTCCAAAGTTGATGACTATGCTCTTTTTGGCATTTAGCTTGAGGTCATGATTTTGACACCAGGTATCCGTCTCAGTGAGACCCACCTGAAGGGTGTCTGTATCAGCCGGAGAATCAGTTATGGCCCCTAGTTTGTAGTCATCTGCGAACTTGGTCAGCCATAGTCCTCCTATGCTTGCCTGTACCTCTGAGAAGTATATACCGAACAGGAGGGGTCCTAGGACTGAGCCCTGGTGGACGCCACTTGTAACCGGTTTAGAGTTGGATGTAGAGCCTGCAACTCTCACCATGTGGGTTCATGAGCCAGTTGGCAACCCATCTCGTGATGTAGGGTTTATGTTCAAGCTGGTGAGCTTGTCTATAATACTAGAATGGGGAATGGTGTCAAAAGCCTTTGCGAGGTCTAGGTAGGCTGTGTGGACCTCCTTTCCCTCGTCTAATGCCTTGGTAACCATTTCAAAGAAGTCCACCAGGTTTAGGAGGCATGATCTGCCCTTAACAAATCCAAACTGAGTAGGGTCCAAGGTTTGGAGGTTCCCAATGTCTCTGTTAATGAGTTCCATGATGATGCGTTCCATAGCCTTGCAGACCAGGCTATTCAGGCTTATAGGGCGATAGTTTCTGGGGTCCATTGTGGCTCCACATTTGTGGAGCGGGATAACTGTTGCTGTGTGCCACTCTATGGTTATGTAGCCTGTAGAGAGGCTGAGTTTGAACAGTGTGTTTAGGTGAGGGGTTAGTTCATTTTGGAGCTCTTGTAAGACACAGCCTGGGACCCCGTCTGGTCCCATTGAAGCTGTGTTTTTGGCTTTGGATAGGGCTGTTTTAACCTGTGCATCGGTGATTGACGGGGCCCTACATTCTTCTGGCATGTTTATAGGCTCTTTAGGGGGTGAGAGGGGGTGAAGTTTGCACTAAACCTGTATGCCAGAATGTTTGCAATATCAGTCGGATCAGTGTATTTTGTGCCATTCTGCACTAACTCAGAGCAGATCTGAGAGTTTCCACTTAGGTTCTTGACATAGCTAAAGAACGCTTTGTGGTTATCTTTGGAGTCATTGGCAATTTTTCTTTCAAAACTAGCTTTGGATGATTTAATGAGGGATTGTAGTTTCTTGCTGATACTGATCAGGAATGTCTTTCCTTCTTGGGAATTTACTCTTTTCTGTACTAGATTCCTCCTTCTGTTGTATAGCTTGTTTATGGCAGGGGTCCACCAGACTGGTTTCCTTTTCTTGGAGGAGTGAGCCTTGGTTTTACTTGGGATAGCATGATCCATGCATTCCTGCAGATGCTCATAGAGTGCCTTTGTAAAGGTTTCAGCAGCTTGGACAGCATTGTCCTTTAGCATGGGGGCTGTGAACCTTTCCACCTCGGTCTTAAGTAACGTGAAGTTTGCTTTTGAAAAGTTTTTCATGGTGGTTTTGTTGATTGGGGGTTGGGGCGGAATGTGGATATCCAGAGTGATTAGTCTATGGTCTGATCTAACCAGCAAGGGGTTGACCTCCGGTGTGGAACACCGGTCACCCATGGTGGTGATGACCAGGTCTAATATGTTGTTCCCTCTGGTGGGGGTGTTGACCAGTTGATCCAGGGCGTTCGAGTTTATAAATTCTAGGAAGCGTTGGGCAAGGGAGTTAGTACTTGAGTAGTTCTCCCAGTTTATGTTTGGGTAATTGAAATCACCCAGTATTAAGGTATTTGGTAGGACCTTCATATTTCCCAGTGTCTCCAGAAATGCGGAATGGGGGTCCTGGGACATGGTGGGTGATCTGTAGCAAGCTACAATTTGGATTGCAGTTTTGCCCATTGTTGGTTGCACATGGATGATCTCTGATGCATTGTGCTGCACCACTAACCTGGAGGTGTGGGTATCCTTGATGAATATGGATACACCCCCGCCTTTTGTGTTTCGGTCCTGGTTCTGTGGCTGAAAGGTATGGTATGAGTTATAGCCTAGTAGTGCTGGGGTGCTCTCAGGAGCCTTAAACCAGGTTTCTGTTACTGCACAGATGTCGATGTTCTCCATACTGAGGAGTGCCTCGAGTGCGTGCATTTTGAGGTTTAGACTTCTGGCATTGAGTAGCATTACCCTCAGTTTTTGGTTACTTGTGCTATTTATGGTGGTGGGTTTGTCTTTTGAGCCTTGCCTAAAAAAGGCACTATGGGGGCAGCAAGAGCCTTGGCCAGTATTCGAAAACCTAAGGGTGACAGGTGCAAGCCATCTCTTGTGAAGCAACGTGGCTTGTCGAGCATGTCATCCCAGGCGGACAGATACTGGATCCCCTTTGAATGACACCAGAAACTAAGCCAATTGTTGAAATTGATCATTTTTTCTTTATACCGTGGCATCTTTCTTAGTGAGGGCAGGATGCTACTCAGGGTCAGGGTCATACCGGCCTGGGCTACATGATCAGAGAGCTCTTCCATGTCTCTTTTCATGTAGTCCAGGGAGGTACATCTCAGGTCATTTACACCAATATGGACAATGACAGAGTTGTATTTGTACTTGCTCTGGAGTGACCTGAGTGCTTGTGTTATGTGGCAGATCCTGGCACTTGACAGGAAGTTAACTGTAAGCTTCTCCTTGCCCAGCCTAGTGAGTGGGATGTCAGTGTGCCTGACTATAGAGTCACCTATTACTAGTGTGTTGGGTATGTTATTTTGCGTTAAGGGCTGTGATTGCGTGGCACACTGATTATGTGAAGTATGTGTTTCATGGTTGGTGATGGGGTGTGGAGGTTGCTTGGATGTCTGCTTTGGAGGTCTCTGTTGCTTTTGCAGATTTTTATTTAGAGCCTCCGAGTATGTTTTCATGTATTCATATGTGTTATTTGCCGGTGTTGGTTTATTAGGTCTATGTGAGGCTGGTGGTGTGTTGCAAGTATTACCCTTCTCCTCTTGACTGTCAGTTCCAATCTTGGGTTGAGAGAGCTTTGCCTCCAGTTTGGCTCTATAATTGTATCTCTCGCATATATTAGTGTTTGGTGGCAGGAGGAGAGGGTTGTCTGTGTACATGAGGCAGTTGTAACATTGCCTCAAAATGCCCAGATTCACCAGTTGGACTGGAGAGTACACCAGAAACTGCCCTTTGGATATGCCTGAATAGGTACAGTAAGCTGTTTTTCTGATTGGCTGGTGGGGACGAATAAAGAGCCTTGTCCTTCTGGACAGTATGGGGGGGGGGGTCTAGTGCTAGGGTTAATTAGTGCTTGCTAAGAGTTTTAAGCAAGTGCTTGACTGTGAAATGAATGGTTTGAGTGCTAAAGTTGAAGGTTTGTCTAGTTCCAAGGGAAAAATTGAAGCGTAGAGATTTGTTCAGTCCTGGATAAAAGTTATGATCCTTTCACCAGGGCAGATTACAGAATCACCAAAAAAGTTAAAATTGATGATTATCATAATAAATGCAATAAACTTTGTAGACTGCTGAAAAAATATCACTCCTTAGATCTGGAAAACAAGTACTTTGAAAGATGTAGAGAGTTGTCAATAGTACCGAAGGGGCTCCGTTTTTTTCAAGTGTCCTAACAGGGTAGATCCTATGGATCCTTTATTTGTTGAATTGGCAACTTTTTTTAACAACTCAGGTCTTCAGCTGTTGAAAATGTTGATACCACATAATAATAACAAAATGTCCTCTTTAAAAGAAGAAATAATTAAAGAGGATGAGGCGATATGTAATGTTTCAGCTGACAGTGCTTATGAAGGCTTTTATGAGCAGATCTTCAAAGACTTAGAACAGCATGAGAGTGATGTGGTGGCTCGTAATCATACTAAACTACTAAGAGACGTCACAGCCTATGAAGAACATAGGGCCTATGAGTCCTTTTTCCTAATTCAGTAGATACAAATGGCATCAGTAATACCGATAATAAAAAATTTTCTAATGCCCCTTCGAGTAATCAACAGCGAGGAAATGGGTTCTTTAAGAAGGGGCGTGTCGGAGAGTACAACTTCCGTCAATTCAAACAACAGTCTTTGGTAACTAAGTTTTTTACGCAGAGTAAAGGTAATATGCCTTAATCAATCTAATACTTCGGTGGACAGTATTGTTGATTCTGGAGAAATTCCTGGTAACCCAGGAGCTAAATCTAAAGATTTTTTAGCATCCAAGAAAGAAGACAAAGGGCCGAAGATAAGACAAATAAGGACACGGGCGCAGATAAATTCCAGTTCATCAGCGGACGAAAAGTAAGGTACTGTAGTGATAACTTTAGCATCATTAATTTATCTGATACTACTCTGTCTGATGAACAATTGTCTGTTTTGAAGTATGGTTTTAACTTCGTGCCCAGCAGGAGGGCAGATTACAAAAGAACTGCAGTGAGTCTAAAAATGTTCACTAGACATTTGAATTTAGAATACTTATTTAATGATGTTAATATGGGTGTCAAGAACCCGTGGCAGTGGTGCTGCGGTAGCGTTGTCACCTCACAGCAAGACGTTGTCGCGTTCGATTCTCAGCTAGAGCGTCTTCTGTGTTGAGGCATGCGTGAATGGGCGTGCCTTCATTGAAGGTTGTGTGTCAGGGCTGGTAACTCGGCACTTAAAAATCCACTACCAGATATTAGCGGACCGGAGTTCCACTGTGGTGACCCTTAACCGGGATAAGCTGAAAGACACAACAATATGGGTGTCAAGAGATTAATTAAACCTTCTTGTTATACTCCGGTTTTAAATCCTACTATTAAAGTTTTTGAAAAATTTTGTATACATGAGTTAAAAGATTGTTTGAAAAAGAAGACAAGATGGGCCAGTAACATTTCTAATGAAGGACGAGATGCCTTAAAACAGTTAAAAAATTTAGATAACTAGCGGTTCATGAAAAGTGATAAAGGGGGAAACATTGTCATTATGAACCAAGAACAGTATCAAAATAGTATGTTGAGACTATTGAATAACACTGTTGTTTATGAGAAGGTGAACATGGTTCAAATCACACATAGTTTCCAATACATTCAGCATTTTTTATATGATGCCTTAATGAATGGGGATATTGATTTTGAAATGTATAATTTTTGCATTATTGAACAACCCAAGATAGGTTGTTTATTTGGTATCCCTAAGGTTCATAAGAACCTCCGGGAACCACCTTTTAAACCTATAGTTTCTTCACCTCATTCTATTACTGAAGGAATGGCTTTAGTAGTGGATTATGTGTTGAATCCCTTTGTACAAACTTTGCCATCCTATATTAAGGATTCATGGGATATTTTGGCAAAGTTAAGGGATTTTTTATCAGATTTCAGCTTTGCTATGACTAAACATATTGTTTTTACTGTAGATGTTGTTAAACTGTTTACATGCATCCCTCATTCAGCGGGAGTAGAGGCTGTTAGAAGTTTTTTGACACTGCAAACCAAGATGAATAATGCAGAAGTTAATTTTTTATGTAATTTGATAGAGGTTGTTTTGAGCAACAATTTCTTTTTATTTAACCACACCTATTATAGGCAATTAAAGGGAGCGGCAATGGGTTCCCCATCAGCACCTTCTTATGCCAATATAGTTTTGGCTGATTGGGAATCCACTGTTTTGGCTGAATTGGCCATTAAATATAAAGTCCTTTTTATATTAGATTTGTAGACGATTTGTTTTTTATTTTAGAAGGGATGAATTCTATTATCAAAGAAATTGTTGCTGATATGAATTCTATGTCAGGGTATTTAAAATTTACCATTGGAACAAGTGGGCATATTGTGAATATTTTGGACGTAACCTTAAGATGGGATTCAGAAATGAAATTATTTCACAGCAGAATTCATAGGAAAGAGACCTTTACGAATGGTTATTTGCACAATAAAAGTAATCACCCCCCCCCTTTACGAAAAAGAATATTCCTAAGGGACAATATATCCGTGCTAGTCGGATGATGATGGATGACATTGAGGTGTTAGAAGAATTTCAGATCATTGCTAATATGTTTTTAGATAGGGGCTATCATAGAGAATATTTAAATCTTTTACAGAAAGAGATTTTTGATAAAAGGATGTCCCTCTATCCACCTATTTTAAGATTCCCTTTGGTATTAAATAATAAGATGGCTAACAATAAATCCAAAGTTACTCTGGATTTGGATATGATGGTTGATAGTCAAGTTATTAAGGGCATAGTGCAAAGAAATTGGAAAATTTTAGAGGGTAATTGTGATATAATTAAGGCCGTTGGAATGAGACCCAATTTTGTTTATAGCAATCAAGTAAATATCAAAAAATTATTAGAAAATGATAAGTCTACAAGAATTTTTAATAGAATTAACACCCATAAGAAGGGCATGTATAAATGTGGAACCTGTAAGTATTGCAGATACATTATGGAGGGTCCATATATAGCTTTAAATCATATAGATCAGACTTTTAAAGTGCCTGAGTATGTAAATTGCAAAACAGAAGGGGTTGTTTATATTGGAATATGTAGCGGTTGTGAGGCCTACTATGTGGGAATGACTAAGTGTGTCCTAAAGGATCGTATAAGAGAACATCTTTACAATATTAAAATAAAGAATAGTAATAGCGCCCTATTTAAGCATACTTTGGAATGTAGTAAATATAAAAAATTTCAGTTCCCTGTATTGAAAAAAGGGAACAGAGATTTGAGAGGGGGTGACTTTAAAATTTTTTTAGAACAGAAAGAAGCTTATTGGCAAATAACCTTTCGAAACTTGCCAAGGACTCCAAAGATAACCACAAGGCATTCTTTAGCTATGTCAAGAATCTAAGTGGCAATGCTCAGATCTGCTCAGAGTTAGTGCAGAATGGCACAAAATACATGAACCAACCGATATTGCCAACATCCTGGCAGACAGGTTCATTGCAAACTTCACCCCCCTCTCACCCCCAAAAGGGCCCATAACCATACCAGAAGAATGTAGAGCCCCTGAAATCACAGACACTCACGTTAAAATTGCCCTCTTCAAAGCCAAAAACACAGCATCAGTGGGACCGGACGGTGTCTCAGACTGTGTCCTACACAAGCTCAAAGACGAACTAACCCCTCACCTAAACACACTGCTCAAACTCAGCCTCTCCACAGGCTACGTACACATAGAGTGGTGTACAGCAATGGTTATTCCGTTCCACAAAGGTGGAGCCACAACAGAACCTGGGAACTATCGCCTATAAGCCTGACTAGCTAGGTCTGCAAGGCTATGGAGCGCATCATCATGGAACTCTTTAACAGAGATACTGGGAACCGCCAAACACTGGACCCTACCCAGTTCGGGTTTGTTAAGGGCAGATCATGCCTCCTAAACCTGGTGGACTTCTTTGACACAGTTACCCAGGCTATAAATGAGGGAAAGGTGGTACACACAGCCTACCTAGACCTCACAAAGGTTTTTGACACCATTCCCCATTCTGGTATTATAGACAAGCTCACCAGCCTGAACATAAACCCCTATGTTACAAGATGGGTTGCCAATTGGCTCACAGACAGAACTCACATGGTGAGAGTTGGAGGAGCTAGGTCTGACTCTAAACTGGTTACAAGTGGCATTCCCCAGGGCTCAGTCCTAGGACCCCTCCTATTCGGCATATACTTCTCAGAGGTACAGACAAACACAGGAGGACTATGGCTGACCAAGTTCGCAGACAACTGCAAACTAGGGGCTATAATTGACTCACCGGCTGACACAGACATCCTCCAAAAGGGTCTCACTGAGACAGATACCTGGTATCAAAATCATGGTCTCAAGCTAAATGCCAAAAATTGCATAGTTATTTCCTTTGGAAATAACAAAGTACCTACAAACTACCACATAGGTGGTAGTCCCCTAAATACAGAAGATGTAATAAGGGATTTGGGGACCCAAGTAGATAGTAATCTTTCCTTTGATAATCACATTGCCAATGTGGTTAGAAAATCCTTCTATATAGCCCACCTAATCACAAAAGGGTTTGCATCCAGATCAAAAGAGGTCATTGTGCCCCTCTACTCAGCACTCATCAGACCCATCATAGAGTACAATGCCCCATTTGGGATGTACTTTACAAGACACCTGCAACAGCTGGAAAGACCACAGAAGTACCTCACCAAGAGGATCACTGGCCTCAAATAGATGCCCTATACAGCTCGACTGAAGAAACTCCAGCTGTACTTGGTTGCATAACACCTGCTCAGAGGTGATCTCTGCCTGACATACAAGGCCATGTCCAACCCAGAATTGATGGACATGCTCCATCTAAAGAAAACCTTTTCCCCTCGAGCCACATGCTCTAGGGATCTAAACCTCACCACAACAATAAATAGGACATGCTGGAGGGATAGTTTCCTGTCCCAGAGACTTCACATGCTTTGGAACAAGATTCCAGTCTACATTAGGCAGAGCTCCTCGCTAGCACTCTTCAAGAGAAACCTTGATGAGTGGATGGGAAACAGAAAGTTTACCTTGGGGATCACATCAGTGGCTTTACTGGACAGAGGCACAGAGAACTAATCTAAGGGGGCGGCAAAAGCCAAGACATTCTGACAAGGCTTATAAATGCCTTCGGCCAGATAGCCTAGTACCTACCTATGAACCTATGAACACAGATGGGGAAATTTTACCTGACAAAACTAACAAAATATTAGGGGCTGCTCATACATCAATATGTGCAAGAGGCTGAGGGTGGTGAGGATGTGAATGCTGACAACCATCCCACAGTGAGGAGGAGGAGAAGAGTGTACAGACCCAGGATAACCTACCAGGGGCTACATGAGCTGGAGATAGTGGAGCGTTATAGGGTGGACAGGGACATTTTACAGCAAATTGTTGAGCTGTGCAGGCCCCGCCTCACACACAGAACTAACAGAGGGGAACCCATCCCAGTGGATGCCAAGGTATGTGTAGGCGTAAGAATACTAGCCACAGGTACCTTCCAAAGGCCAACCGGGGATATCATGGGGATCTCCAGGCATCAGCGTCCAGGGTGCTCCACCAGTTCCTGGATGCCATGTCAGCACATGCCAGTGAGCACATATATTTTCTCAACACCCATGAGGCGTTCTCCAGCAATATGCATCT
Organism: Protopterus annectens; assembly: GCF_019279795.1. NCBI lineage: Eukaryota > Metazoa > Chordata > Ceratodontiformes > Protopteridae > Protopterus > Protopterus annectens. The sequence continues at coordinate 576,143,296 of NC_056741.1, read as the reverse complement.
CTTCCACCACATAGCAGAATACCCTGAGGTAGTGGGTGCTATAGACTGCACGCACATACACACCAAAGCATCACCTGGTGAGCCAGGTAGGGTCTACATAAACCACAAGGGCTTCCCCTCCATCAACTGCCAGGTCTTGTGCGATGCCCATTATCATGAATGTGTGTGCTGGCAGACCTGGAAGCTATCACAACTCACACATATAGCACATGACACATCTGTACCAGTCATTTGTCAGTGGGAGCATCCCATATAGCCACCTAGTGGGGGATGCTGGCTACGCACTGGAGCCATGGCTGATGACACCCCTCAGAAATGCACACACACACACCTGAACAAGAACTCCATAATGAGGCACACGCACAAATCAGAATCATTATAGAGCATTTTCTTGGGATGCTCAAGTCACAGTTCCGCTGCCTTGAAATATCCGGTGGAGCCTTGCAGTACTCTCCAGCTACATGTACACAAATGTTCATAGTATGTGCTATGCTACACAATATGATCCTGTGTAAACAGCTACAGCAGGAACAGCATAGAGCAGAGCCACACAGCCCTCCACCATTCCCAAGGCCATCACAGGCACAGAGTGACTTGGAGGAGGAACTACCTGAGCCTGCCCCTGTTGGCAGAAGGAGGCATTCCCAGGCCTTGGCAAAGAGGCAATGCATAGCACATACGCTGACATGGTAGGGACCCAGGGAATGACACCTCTCTCTTTCTGACACACATACAGTAAAAGGGATGCCAAACATGACACTACCTGTGCCTTACCATGTATAGGCAGTGTACTGTGTGCATCTGACATAGTCAGCCCTCCAGCACCATCTGCAGTACTGGCCCAGGCACAAGGTAAGCCACTCTTCCTATCAATTAGTGAATGTAGTAGTATGTTCTGATACTGATATCTATGGTATGGATGCAAGCATGCAAGGGAATTATGTGGCTGAATGGGATAGCATCAGACAGCTGACAGCTATATGAAACAGCAGGAAATCCATGACAAATGCTGGTGCAACAAACTAGACAGTAGTACACAAGGTGACAACTCCCACCGCAGTATATGTGGTGGCCCAAATAACTGGGTGTCCATAGGCTGCACAGATGGCTGTCAATAAGGGTTCACATACCCACCCCTAGCCTCATCCAGCAGGACAGGTGTAGATGACCATAAAGAAAGGTCGGGCTAAGGCCCTCAAATGCTGGCAATAGTGAACAGCCCCCCCCTACAGACCTACACAGACATAGTACAACAGGTCTGGCACTTGCATCATAGTTCTGAAGGGCAAGAAGTCTGAAACTGAAATGTATGCCAATACAATTTAACATGTGTATTCTACTGAGATGCCTCCTTTGTCACAATATAGATAGGTCACAATACAATACTAAATGGAAGTAAACAGAGTAAGTGAAATACCACTACAGTCATTGCAAATGTGTAAAGTCATCAGGTGTGCCCCCCCCACAACCCCATGCAGAAATGCAGTAACATGTAAGTTTGTGGAGTAATATCTGTGAAGCACAGAGTGCCAGAAATGTCCAAATCAACATGATAAATTGGTGCATGTCTACAATATGCAGGTGTCAGTGTGCTAGCTTTCTGTGTGTTTAATGTGGTATGGAAGTGGTCAGCATGTTATGTCTCAGTGGCCTAGGTACAGTACTGTGCTTGACAGGGCCATGTCCCAATAACTGCAGTGCCAACCAATGTGCCACCCATGTTAACGGTTGTACACTGTCCAAATGTCAATAGCAATCAACGGTGGAAAGCCGGACAGTCCATGAACTGGGGGCCCTACATGGAAACACTACATAGGGGGACGTACCCTATGCAGTGCCTACAATAACCCTCAGCAGCACACAACTGTGGAATTATATATCTAGAGGTTAGCATAACATTAGTTGTCCCTACACTATGGAATACTGGTTGTCTACCCAATCACTGCCACACCACCAAAGCACTGTTACACACTAATGCCAGACTGCCGATGGCCATACCCAAGATGGGATATGGATAAGGTCTCACTTATACCTGTGAGGCAGGTGCCCTAAGCTGACATATCACACATGCACTCAGGTCATCCCCAACACCCACAGGTATCTCACAGGTGAGATCCTTGCTGCTGGAATGATTACTGAATGGCTCACTGACTTTGGCAAAACACACATAACTCAGTGTGCTGAATAGATGTCCCATGCAGGTGTGTCTCTAGCCATAAGCAGCACCCTGTCCACATCCAGACTGATGGATCACTATGAACAGGAAGGATTGCCATGAACACCTCACCCACTTACCACTGTCACCCCAGGGAATTCACCGGCTTGCAGCCTTGAGTGTATGAGTGACAGAATGCCCTGGTCTGATACAGATGGCCTGCATTACTCTGACATGGCCTACAGACCTCTGGCAAACCCCAATGCCTCACTCATAGTGCCGCCATCATAGGGGATGTTATGGGGTCCTAACTAACAGCCTTACACAGTAAACAGAAAATGAATGCACCTCCATGCTGCCAAATGCCAGTAGCGTGTCTCTCCATGTTGTAGTGCAAGAACTGTGGACCAAAACATAAATATGGCAGTGATAAAGGTCCGACTATAGAGATACCCCTGAAATATTGCTCCCATAATGTTGGGAAGAGGATAGAATAATGGGGGGGCTAGAAGTACGGATGTCATGGAGTGTGTGAACTCTGAAACTCAAGTGTCTGCTCATATTTACCCCTGACTGCAAACCAATGAATGAATAACCACAAACCTGCTTGTAAACCACAATGTGAAGGGAAACTGACTGGATATATGATTCCTGGCTTTGTATAACCTGGGCAATCTGTACAGCTGAGAGGTATGCCCACAACAGGATATGGCCATTCAGTTAAATTGAGAAATACACAAGAAGGGGATACCCAGCCAGCATACCACCAAAGTGCTGTACCATTTACACAGACCCATCACTCAGTTCTCTGTAGCCACCCCTCCACAATGGCAGGAGTCTGCCCAAATGTCTAGCCTTTGCCTCACAATATTGGTCTCTGCTGCATTCCTCTTGTATTTCCCTGGTAAACACTGTGAGCAACCATTGAGATATCTATCAGTAATTGATGACACAATACATTACAGTGTAAAACAATACATGTGTCCAAACATCTATGCTAAAACAGAACATGTCACACATGCAACACAGACAGTAATAGCAAACATAGTTACAAACAGTATCCCCCATGTTAGCCCATTGTGTGTCCATATTGGCAACCTAGCTACAGATATCCTGCAAAAACAGGTTGCTAGGTGTTGCTGTAACACACAAAATCCTGGACTGGATTACAACTCCCCCTGGAATGGATTTCCACAGTCTATACAGAAGGTCATATTGGGCATGCTCCTACACTTAGAGAAATAAAGCCCATGTCTGACAACACAGTGGACTATGGATATCCGTTATCTGCAGATGTCTGTGCACACACACCAAAATGTAAACTGTTTGGTCTTCACACACACATTGGACAGGGAAACCCACAGCCAGCTGTAGGTGGCAAATATGTGGTAAATCTTCATCTGGTTTGTGTGATGCACACATATATCTAAGCCCAACATACTACAATTATTCAAACATACACACACACACAGACATGGGGAAGAGAGAGACAGACAGTGAGTGAGACAGTCCCATTATGAAGCCTTTCCCACCCGGTACATATCCCATAGTCCCACTCCACAGTAACTGCTAATGTATGTCACCTAAGATGTACCTTTGGACAAGCCACAGATCTGTAAGCTCAATAGCATGTGAGATAAATGCATAACTTACTAGAGCAAATAAGTAGATAGGTAGGGGTCTGAATCTCAGTCCTGGCAAGTGTGTGTATATAGAAATTGTTGTTTTACTCCATCATCACCCAGTACACATCCCATTGCCCAATAAAACAACATGTGCCACATTCAGTCACTGTACAGATTCCTATTAGCCCCAGCCCTATATGCTGTGTTGTGCTTGTGATAACTGTGTAACACTAGAGTACCAATAACTATTTATGTAGCAGTTCTGTCAGTCCTGTCAAATGTAAAAGTGTGTCTGTTTGTATTAGAGTGTCTGTGTTTGTACAGACATGATTTTGAGGCCATTCCCACTTACTACATTTCCCTTCCTCCTCATTTAGCACTGCTACTGATGTCATTCACCTTTAAAGATACCTTTGAGAGCTCTCAACTATGAAAGTTCTGTGGCGCATCTGATAACTGTGTAATGCTGTAGTGTAATTTACTAGCTACGTAGGAGTTCTAATCTCGGTTCAAGCAAATGTAAAAGTTTGTATAAGAGTGTCTGTGTTTGTAGAGAGATTATTTTGAGGCCATTCCCACTTACTACATTTCCCTTTCCCCTCCTCTAGCACCGCTGCTGATGTCATTCACCTTTAAAGATACCTTTGGAGAGCTCTCAAGTATATACATTTTGTGGTGTGTCTGATAACTGCATAATATTGTAGTGCAGTCCTAATCTCAGGCCAGGCAAATGTAAGAGTGTGTTTGTTTGCATGAGAGTGTCTGTTGAGGGATGATTTTGAGGCCATTCCCACTTAGTACATTTCCCTTTCCCCTCCTTTAACACTGCTGGTGATGTCACTCACCTTTAAAGATACCTTTAGAGAGTTCTCAAATAGGTAAGTTCTATGGCATCTCTGATATCAGTGTAATACTATAGTGCCATATACTAGTTAGATATGAGTTCTAATCTCAGTCCAGGCAAATGTAAAACTGTGTCTGTTTGTATGAGAGTGTATGTTTGTAGAGACATGATTTTGAGGCCATTCCCACTTACTACATTTCCCTTTCCCCTCCTTTAGCACTGCTGCTGATGTCACTCACCTCTAAAGATACCTTTGGAGAGCTCTAAAGTATGTGGTTCCATGGTAAATCTGATAACTGCATAATACTGTAGTGCAGTATACTAGTTAAGTAGGAGCGCTAATCTCAGTCCAGGCAAATGTAAAAGTGTGTCTGTTTGTATAAGAGTGTCTGTGTTTGCAGATACATGATTTTGAGGCCATTCTCACTTACTACATTTCCCTCCTTTAGCACTGCTGCTGATGTCACTCACCTTTAAAGATAGCTATGGAGAGCTGTGAGACATGTGGTTCTGTAGCATGTCTGATAACTGTGTAATACTGTAGTGCAGTGTATTAGTTAGGTAGAAGATCTAATCTTAATCCAGGAAAATGTAAAAGTGTGTCTGTTTCTAGAGACATAATTTTGAGGCCATTCCCACTTACTGCATTTCCCTTTCCCCTCCTTTAGCACTGCTGCTGATTTCACTCACCTTTAAAAATACATTTGGAGATCTGTCAAGTATGTAAGCTCCATGGCAAGTCTGATAAATGCATAATATTGTAGTAGCAATAACTAGATAGATAGGGGTTTGAATCTCATTCCTGGCAAGTGTGTGTCTATGTCTGTGGTTGTGTCATTAACATTGTGATCCATATACATTGGGGGGGTTGCTACACTTTTGTGTGGTCGACACAGTATACTACCAAATGTCCACTGTACAGGGCTTACTTTTGTGGTAGCTGTGGACACTCTGCAGTCCTACAATCTGTTTGTCATGTGAAATAACTATAGAACAGTATGGAATACAAAACAACATATGTGGCCTTTGTAGTCCTGAGATACAATTTCACACTCAGGAATCATAGGCAAACACACTCATCTATTCATTAATTCCTATGTCACTAAGTGGTTCTCAACCCAGCTCAGGGATTGTACCCACAGTATGAAAGCAGCAGACCCCATGTCAGATTGCTAAACAGTCATGAGTGGTGACAGCCTGCCAGTCATAAATGGAGTACCCCAGGTTCTTGTCTTGGGTCAACTCTTGTTTGTTATGTGTGGCTCTGACATCCAGCCAAACATGAATAAACTGTGGCTAGCAATGTTTTAAAACATTTCTAATTGAGGGCTATGTTCACATCTGCAGAATGTGTACACATCCTGCATAAAGTTGCCACTGACACCTCCAACTGTTGTTAGAATACTGGCCTTAGTCTCATTGTCAGGAAATGTGTCCCAATCTCCTGTTGAATCAATGTGTTGTCCACAAATGACCACATTGGTGGTAGTACAATGGGCACAGATCTCCTTATAGGAGGTCTGTGAACACAGCTTGACAGCAACCTCTCTTCTGACCACCACATTGCCACTGTGAACAGAAAGTCCTTCCATGTGGCACATTGCATAAGTAAGGGTGTGTCATCGAGGAATGGAGAGGTCAATGTCTCCCTCTACACCCCACTTAGTAGGCCAGTCAGCGGGTACAATGGACCATTTGCCATGTAACTCACTGGACACCTACAACAACTGTGTAGGCTGCAAGTGTACCACACATGTAAGACCCTAGCACTCACACAACTGTCCTATATGGACAGAGACCTGAACCTCCAAGTGTTCCTGGTCACATCTTTGGCTTCTTACAGGCAGTCTCTAATTGACTGACACTGACATGTCTGCCCAGCTGTGTTATGAATGCCACAGCTAGAAAACCCCACTCTGTATGCACCACATGCCATGGATACCTCAACCAGACTACCACAGTCAACAGAACATGTTTGGGGGCAGGTCCCAAACCCATACACTGGCCATGTTATGTAATATATGTTGCATACATGTCAATTGGAGTGCCTCACTGGCCCTCTTTAAGAGAGAACCAGATGAGTGGATGTTGAATTTAACTGTCACCCTGGGGATCACTCAAGTGGCAGTAGTTGATAAATGCCCTGCTGACAAATGTCAGGTGGCATGATACCAGTGTACTTACATGCCCTACTCTTCTCATCTCTCCAGGGACATTAGCCTGGTACACACCTAGAAACACCCACCTATGGACCTCACTACTGACAAATGTGTCTGTGTGCATTACTGAGTATAACAGTGTTTGTGTGTTTGTAAACCTGTAGTTGAAAATCTGCGGGCCTTCTCACCCACTACACCCCACATTGCCATACTTAGAAAGGGCTGCTGCTGTAATTCACATTAAAATTACCTTGTGACACTCTTCATCCTATGGGCTACCTGGAGTTTTCAGTACCAGTATAACACTGTTCTACAAATGGGTAGATAGGCATGGGTTACACTCTGAGTCCTGGAAAATGTGTGTGTGTGTATGTGTGTGTGCAAGTGTGTGTGAGTGTGCATATTTGTAGGAGACAACATTCTGAGGCTTCATTCTCCAAATACACTAAACATTGCCATACATTATAAGGGATGGTGATGTTGCTCACATTAAGAGAGCTATGACAAAACCCTCACCCTACTATCCCTGTGGCATGTGCAATAAATGCATATCCCTGTAGTAGCAATAATTAGATAGACAAGGGTTTGTATTGCAGTCCTGGTAAATGTTTGATTGTGAGTATGTCAGAGCATTATCATGGGTTTCAGTGAGTACTATAGCCAATGCGGGGTGGGTGTGCTGGGTTTACTGTCTTTACACCATGGTACCTTCAGTACATCACTGTATGAGGACCACTGTCACCATCAACCATACAGGTAATTGATGACACTCTTCAGCCCAATAATGCATGTGCTGTGTGTAAAAACTCTGTAACAGTATGGACTCACTGACAAAGTAATCAGTACTTCTAAACCCAGGTCTGACAAATGTGTCTATGACTGTATGTGTTTGTCGTGTATATGTCAGTGTGTTATACTATGTAGTGCCCATTAACACCCAATACATCCCCCATTACCATACTGTACAAGGCCTGGTGATGTTGTTCACTTTACAGGAAGCTCGGGACACACCTCACCCTACAAGCTCTGTGGTGTGTGCAATTAAGGCCGAACATATTAGTAGCAAAAAGTACCTAGGTATGGGGTTCTAATCTCAGTGTAGCCAAGTAAGTGTGTGTGTATGTAAAGGGATCTACTTCAGTTTGCAGAAAAAAATATTCCCAGGAGATCATTTGTCCGAGAACTAACCGGCAAAAGGTAACATTGCAAACAAA